>NC_059212.1:49990386-50290386 GCF_020615455.1 Coregonus clupeaformis | reverse complement strand
TGAGATTTTAGATTCTTCAAATAGCCACCCTTTGCCTTGATGACAGCTTTGCACACTCTTGGCATTCTCTCAACCAGCTTCACCTGGAATGCTTTTCCAACAGTCTTGAAGGAGTTCCCACATATGCTGAGCACTTGTTGGCTGCTTTTCCTTCACTCTGCGGTCCGACTCATCCCAAACCATCTCAATTGGGTTGAGGTCTGGGGATTGTGGATGCCAGGTCATCTGATGCAGCACTCCATCACTCTCCTTCTTGGTCAAATAGCCCTTACAGGTGTGTTGGGTCATTGTCGTGTTGAAAAACAAATGATAGTCCCACTAAGAATGCTGTGGTAGCCATGCTGGTTATGTGTGCTTTGAATTCTAAATAAATCACATACAGTGTCACCAGCAAAGTACCCCCACACCATAACACCTCATCCTCCATGCTTTACGGTGGAAAATACACATGCGGAGATCATCCGTTCACCGACACCGCGTCTCACAAAGCCACGGTGGTTGGAACCAAAAATCTCAAATTGGACTTCAGACCAAAGGACACATTTTCACCGGTCTAATGTCCATTGCTCATGTTTCTTGGCCCAAGCAAGTCTCTTCTTCTTATTGAAGCTAGTTGAGAGAATGCCAAGAGTGTGCAAAGATGTCATCAAGGGAAAGGGTGGCTATTTGAAGAATCTCAAATATAAAATATATTTTGATTTGTTTAACACTTTTTTGGTTAGTACATGATTCCATATGTGTTATTTCATAGTTTTGATGTCTTAACTATTATTCTACAATGTAAAAAATAGTAAAAATAAAGAAAAACCCTTGAATGAGTAGGTGTGTCCAAACTTTTGACTGGTAGTGTACAGTTTTGAGAATGACATAAGTATTGGTCTTCACAAAGTTTGCTGCTTCAGTGTTTTTAGATATTTTTGTCAGATGTTACTATGGTATACTGAAGTATAATTACAAGCCAATTACAAGTGTCAAAGGCTTTTATTGTCAATTACATTAAGTTTATGCAAAGAGTTAATATTTGCAGTGTTGACCCTTCTTTTTCAAGACCTCTGCAATCCGCCCTGGCATGCTGTCAATTAACTTCTGGGCCACATCCTGACTGATTGTCACAATCGTTTACGAACGAGAAGGACCAAGGCGCAGCGTGATAAGCATACATGTTTATTTAACGAATGAACACGCGACAAAACAACAAACGAAACGTGAAGTCCAAGGTAACACACAAACATACCTTACACGGAACAAGATCCCACAACTAACAGGTGCCAAAAGGCTGCCTAAGTATGGTCCCCAATCAGAGACAACGAGCAACAGCTGCCTCTGATTGGGAACCACACAGGCCAACATAGATCTAGACATACTATAATCTAACATAGACAATCAACATAGCCAAACACAACACAGAAAATACACACCCTGACTCAACAAATACAAGTCCCTTGAGTCAGGGCGTGACAGTACCCCCCCCAAAGGTGCGGACTCCGACCGCGCCACATAAACCTAACAGGGTAGGGGCCGGGTGGGCATTCCGCCTCGGAGGCGGATCCGGCTCCGGGCGTGACCACCACTTACTCTCCACCTCCCTGTTGCGCCCCTGGTCTGGTCTGGACCTCGGCGTGCTGCTTCCCTTCTCCTTCCTCCCACGACGTACCAAGCCCTGTCTGGACCCTGGTGTGGGAGACCCCAAACCTGGAGAGGGGCTGACGTCTGGGTCTGGACTGGAACCGCTGTCTGGAGCTGGACCCGACGACGGTGGATCGAACTGCTCTGGCTCCGGAGTGGAGCGGCTGACCGGAGCTGGACTGGACCCCGGTGGAGCGGACTGCTCTGGCTCCAGAGTGGAGCGGCTGACCGGAGCTGGACTGGACTCCGGTGGAGCGGATTGCTCTGGCTCCAGAGTGGAACCGCTGACCGGAGCTGGACTGGACCCCGGTGGAGCGGGCACGGGCCGTGCCGGACTGGACACACGCACCACTGTCTTGGTGCGGGGAGCAGGAACAGGCCGGACCGGGCTGACGACAGGCACCACTGGCTTGGTGTGGGGAGCAGGAACGGGCCGGACCGGGCTGACGACGCGCACCACTGGCTTGATGCGGGGAGCAGGAACGGGCCGTACCGGACTGGCGACGCGCACCACTGGGTTGGTGCGGGGAGCAGGAACGGGCCGTACCGGACTGGCGACGCGCACCACTGGCCTGGTGCGGGGAGCAGGATCAGGCCGGGCCGGGCTGGCGATGCACACCACTGGCTTGGTGCGAGAGACAGGAACAGGCCGGACCGGGCTGGCGACGCGCACCACTGGCTTGGTGCGAGGGACAGGAACAGGCCGGACCGGGCTAGCGATGCGCACCACTGGCTTGGTGCGAGGGGCAGGAACAGGCCGGACCGGGCTGGCGACGCACACCACTGGCTTGGTGCGAGGGACAGGAACAGGCCGGACCGGGCTGGCGACGCGCACCACTGGCTTGGTGCGAGGGGCAGGAACAGGCCGGACCGGGCTGGCGACACACACCACTGGCTTGGTGCGAGGGACAGGAACAGGCTGGACCGGGCTGGCGACGCGCACCACAGGCCTTGTGCGGGAAGCAGGAAAGGGTCGGGCCGTACTGGGAACACGCACCACTGGCTTAGTGCGGGGATTAGGAATGGGCCGGACCGGACTGGTGACACGCACCACTTGTTTGGTGCGAGGAGCGGGACTGGGTTCCCTTATAAACCCCCGCTCCTTCTGCTGCCTAACCAGCTCCTCTCGCCGTACCTCTACACTCTCCTTCTCCCTTATAGCCTCCTGTAGCTCCTCCCTCTGACCAAATAACTCCTGCTCCCTCTGGACCAATAGCCCCCGTAACCTGGTGGCCTCCTCTCCTAACCTGCAGAATCGCCCTGTCGCTGCCTCCTGCTGCCTCGTCGTCCACACCGTGTGCCCCCTCCCCAACATTTTCTTGGGGTTGCCTCTCGGGTCTCCGTCGTCGGCACTGTTGGCGCCGTTTCTCCTCTCCTACCTGGGCATCCTCATTCATCGCCCTCCGGTAGCGGACGGCCTCCTCCTTCGTAATCCTCCCCCAACCGAGGAGGACATCTACTAACGTAACCTCCTGTTTAGTTCCCGGCGTTTGCTCCTGAACACGCTGCTTGGTCCTATTTTGGTGGGATCTTCTGTCACGATCATTTACGAACGAGAAGGACCAAGGCGCAGCGTGATAAGCATACATGTTTATTTAACGAATGAACACGCGACAAAACAACAAACGAAACGTGACGTCCAAGGTAACACACAAACATACCTTACACGGAACAAGATCCCACAACTAACAGGTGCCAAAAGGCTGCTTAAGTATGGTCCCCAATCAGAGACAACGAGCGACAGCTGCCTCTGATTGGGAACCACACAGGCCAACATAGATCTAGACATACTATAATCTAACATAGACAATCAACATAGCCAAACACAACACAGAAAATACACACCCTGACAAATACAAGTCCCTTGAGTCAGGGCGTGACACTGATGGCAGCCCATTCTTGCATAATCAATGCTTGTAGTTTGTCAGAATTTGTGGGGTTTTGTTTGTCCACCCGCCTCTTGAGGATTGACCACAAGTTCTCAATGGGATTAAGGTCTGGGGAGTATCCTGGCCATGGACCCAAAATGTTGATGTTTTGTTCCCCGAGCCTCTTAGTTATCACTTTTGCCTTAAGGCAAGGTGCTCCATCATGCTGGAAAAGGCATTGTTCATCACCAAACTGTTCTTGGATGGTTGGAAGAAGTTGCTCTCGGAGGATGTGTTGGTACCATTCTTTATTCATGGCTGTGTTCTTAGGCAAAATTGTGAGTGAGCCCACTCCCTTGGCTGAGAAGCAACCCCACACATGAATGTTCTCAGGATGCTTTACTGTTGGCATGACACAGGACTGATGGTAGCGCTCACCTTGTCTTCTCCGGACAAGCTTTTTTCCGGATGCCCCAAACAATCGGAAAGGGGATTCATCAGAGAAAATGACTTTACCCCAGTCCTCAGCAGTCCAATCCCTGTACCTTTTGCAGAATATCAGTCTGTCCCTGATGTTTTTCCTGGGGAGAAGTAGCTTCCTCGCTGCCCTTCTTGACACCAGGCCATCCTCCAAAAGTCTTTGCCTCACTGTGCGTGCAGATGCACTCACACCTGCCTGCTGCCATTCCTGAGCAAGCTCTGCACTGGTGGTGCCCCGATCCCGCAGCTGAATCAACTTTAGGAGACGGCCCTGGCGCTTGCTGGACTTTCTTGGGCGCCCTGAAGCCTTCTTCACAACAATTGAACCTCTCTCCTTGAAGTTCTAGATGATCCGATAAATGGTTGATTTAGGTGCAATCTTACTAGCAGCAATATCCTTGCCTGTGAAGCCCTTTTTGTGCAAAGCAATGATGACGGCACATGTTTCCTTGCAGGTAACCATGGTTAACAGAGGAAGAACAATGATTTCAAGCACCACCCTCCTTTTAAAGCTTCCAGTCTGTTATTCTAACTCAATCAGCATGACAGAGTGATCTCCAGCCTTGTCCTCGTCAACACTCTCACCTGTGTTAACGATAGAATCACTTACATGATGTCAGCTGGTCCTTTTGTGGCAGGGTTGACATGCAGTGGAAATGTTTTTTGGGGATTAAATTCATTTTCATGGCAAAGAGGGACTTTGCAATTAATTGCAATTCATCTGATCACTCTTCATAACATTCTGGAGTATATGCAAATTACCATCATAAAAACTGAGGCAGCAGACTTTGTGAAAATTAATATTTGTGTCATTCTCAAAACTTTTGACCACGACTGTACATATACACACACACACATACACTACCGTTCAAAAGTTCGGGGTCACTTAGAAATGTCTTTGTTTTCGAAAGAAAAGCCATTTTTTGTCCATTAAAATAACATCAAATTGATCAGAAATACAGTGTAGACATTGTTAATGTTGTAAATGGCTATTGTAGCTGGAATTATGTAAACCCTTAATAAAATGAAATTAAAATGACTGAATGCTTTTAAGGCAAGCACATTAGATTATCAAAATGTGAGCCATAGCCTCTGGACTATCAAAAGTGTAGTCTTTACCATCATGAGAAAGCCATAGACGGGACGGGAATCGCAGAACGTACTTCACACCTGGATGGACCCATAGTAATCGTTTGGCCTGCCCGAAAGCTGCACGCTGCCTGGACACAGTGGGGGAGTAGTCCTGGTAGATGGAGAAGCTCTGTCCTTGACAGCTCAGAGTGGTATTGCGGGCTCATCTGAGAATCTCCATCTTCTCATGGAAAAAGTGCACTCCGAAGAATGATGTCACAGGGGCCTCTCACTATCCCAGGGCTTTGGGCGAAGTGACCGATGGGCATGATTAATCAGGGACATCTCATCCATGGCGAGAACATCCTTCAGCAGCCCAGAGACTAAATCCGTGGCGCAAGGCATTTCCGCTGACTCTGGGACGGATACTAGTCTCAGGTTATTCCGGCTAGAAATTCCCTCTAAACTCACACAGCTCTCCTGTACTTTTTTCAGATCCGCAGCCAGGCGTTTCACGTCAGCCTCCAGAGAGGTAGTCAGGTCGGAGATACTGGTAGCGGAGGTCTCCAGCGCTGCAATCGTCATGGTGTGCAACTCTGTTGTTGTTTTGAGTGATGTGATAGCTGGCACCGTCTCGTTCCGCAGGTTAGTTAGATTCGCTTTTAAAGCATCCAAAACCTCTTGTATTCGGGCCTCAACCGTAGCAACTACCTCCGTTTTCATTTAAATGATCTCAGAGCGTAGTAGCTTGATGGCCTCGAGAATGTTCGAGAGTGCAAGTCTCCAGGCCCTCGGGTCTTGTAGGCCGGGTTTTCTCAAAGTCGTGTTTTTTGGCCTTATGTTTTCATTGACATGCTGACAATTGAAAGCAAAGTAGTCTTGACTATTACAGAAAGGGATCACCAAACTAATATCTGAAAATAAATATGGTTTTGCTGGAAAATTCACATAAACTTTAAGAATACTGCGGGAGCAAACGGAAAACACATCAGCAGCACACTGCACCCCTAGTGGCCCTCCACGTTTGTGCTTTTCTATTAACCAATTTCTGTGTTCTGTTTGTGTCACGCCCTGACTCAAGGGACTTGTATTTGTTGAGTCAGGGTGTGTATTTTCTGTGTTGTGTTTGGCTATGTTGATTGTCTGTAAGATTCTAGTATGTCTAGATCTATGTTGGCCTGTGTGGTTCCCAATCAGAGGCAGTTGTCGCTCGTTGTCTCTGATTGGGGACCATACTTAGGCAGCCCTTTTGGCACCTGTTAGTTGTGGGATCTTGTTCCGTGTGAGGTATGTTATTTGTCTACCTTGGACTTCACGTTTCGGTTGTTGTTTTGTCGTGTGTTCAGTACGTAAATAAATATGAATGCATATCACGCTGCGCCTTGGTCCTTCTCGTTCATGAACGATCGTGACAGTTTGTGCTTTTCTATAAACCAATTTCTGCGTTCTGTTTGTGCTTTTCTATTAACCAATTTCTGTGTTCATGCAAGTGACTGATTGAACGAATCCTCACTATCAGTGTCTGCAATTTGGCAGTACACCCAGTACCTTGTTTAGAGAAAGGGATATCTCCGTTTCAAGGTCTCAGCTTAGAGAGACGAAGCCTTGTGTGGTATTGGTCTGTTGTTGTTTTGTGGTTAATATGTTTGATTTATTGTCTGGGGTCTTTTTATACTCCATCCCATCTGGTTTGGGCTTAGTGGGACTATCATTTGTTTTTCAACAGGACAATGACCCAAAACACACCTCCAGGCTGTGTAAGGGCTATTTTACCAAGAAGGAGAATGATGGAGTGCTGCATCAGATGACCTGGCCTCCACAATCCTCCGACCTCAACCAAATTGAGATGGTGTGGGATGAGTTGGACCGCAGAGTAAAGGAAAAGCAGCCAACAAGTGCTCAGCATGTGTGGGAACTCCTTCAAGACTGTGTCAAGGGGTGCTGAAGGTGGGTGTGGTGCATGAAAGCGCAGGACGCAGAAGCTCAGTCCAAAAGACTTTAGTGCAATATTCACGTAGAAAATAAGCACAATAAGCCCGAAGGCGAAATAACGGCGCACACAGGCGTCAAACAAACGGCGCACTAACATGTGCGAAAAACCTCTCCAAAACACTGGAGGGAAGTACGTAGCTCCAACACAAAACAGAAGAGCAATCACACACAAAGACAAACATACACAACGAGAACTAAATAGGACACTAACGAGGACTAACAAGACACAGGTGTACAACATCAAGACAAAACCAAACGAACATGAAACATAGATCGGTGGCAGCTAGTACTCCGGGGACGACGACCGCCGAAGCCTGCCCGAACCAGGAGGAGGAGCAGCCTCGGCCGAAACCGTGACAGTACCCCCCCCTTGACGTGCGGCTCCAGCCGTGCGCCGACCCCGGCCTCGGGGACGACCAGGAGGACGCGGAGCAGGGCGCGCGGGATGGTCCCGGTGGAACTCCGACAGGAGAGATGGGTCTAGGATGTCCCTCCGCGGCACCCAGCACCGCTCCTCCCGGCCGTACCCCTCCCACTCCACGAGATACTGGAGACCCCCCATCCGGCGTCTTGAGTCCAAGATGGACCGAACAGTGTACGCCGGAGCCCCCTCGATGTCCAGTGGGGGCGGAGGAGTCTCCCCTATCTCATTGTCCTGGAGTGGACCAGCTACCACCGGCCTGAGAAGAGACACATGGAACGAGGTGTTAATATTCTTATACTCAACAGGTAGATGTAACCTATAACACACCTCGTTCAATCTTCTCAGGACTTTAAAGGGCCCCACAAACCGCCGACCCAGCTTCCGGCAGGGCAGGCGGAGGGGCAGGTTTCTGGTAGAGAGCCAGACTCGATCTCCGGGTGCGTACACCGGCCCCTCACTGCGGTGGAGATCGGCGCTCGCCTTGTGACGAAGGACGGCCCGCTGCAGGTGGACGTGGGCAGCGTTCCACGTCTCTTCCGAGCGCCTCATCCAATCATCCACCGCAGGGGCCTCGATCTGGCTCTGCTGCCAAGGTGCCAGAACCGGCTGGTAACCTAACACACATTGGAAGGGGGTTAGGTTGGTAGAGGAGTGGCGGAGAGAGTTCTGGGCCATCCCGGCCCAGGGAATGTACCGTGCCCACTCCTCCGGCCGGCCCTGGCAATACGACCTCAGAAACCTACCCACATCCTGGTTGACACGTTCTACCTGCCCGTTACTTTCCGGGTGGTACCCTGAGGTAAGGCTAACCGAGACCCCCAACCACTCCATGAACGCTCTCCAAACACGGGAGGTAAACTGGGGGCCTCGATCAGACACTATATCCTCGGGTACCCCGTAATGCCGGAAGACGTGGGTAAATAGGGCCTCAGCGGTCTGTAGGGCAGTAGGAAGACCCGACATAGGGAGAAGACGACAGGCCTTAGAGAACCGGTCCACAACGACCAGGATGGTGGTATTCCCCTGAGAGAGGGGAAGGTCTGTCACAAAATCCACCGAGAGGTGGGACCATGGTCGTTGTGGAACGGGCAGGGGGTTGTAACTTACCCCTGGGCAGATGTCGGGGCGCCTTACACTGGGCGCACACCGAGCAGGAGGAGACATAAACCCTCACATCCCTAGCCAAAGTGGGCCACCAGTATTTAGTGCTAAGGCAATGCACTGTCCGGCCAATACCCGGATGTCCAGAGGAGGGTGACGTGTGAGCCCAGTAAATGAGTCGATCCCGAATCTCGAGCGGAACGTACTTCCGACCCTCAGGACACTGTGGAGGGCTGGGGTCGGGCACGCAACGCCGCTCGATTTCGGCATCGACCTCCCACACCACCGGTGCCACAAGGCAAGACTCCGGTAGTATGGGAGTAGGCTCAACGGACCTCTCCTCCGTGTCATACCGCCGGGACAGCGCATCTGCCTTACCATTCTGGGACCCAGGGATGTACGTGATTTTAAATACGAACCTGGTGAGAAACATACTCCATCGAGCCTGGCGAGGGTTCAGTCTCCTCGCTGCCCGGATGTACTCCAGGTTCCGATGGTCAGTCAAAATGAGGAAAGGGTGTTGAGCCCCCTCAAGCCAATGCCTCCACACCTTAAGGGCTTGAACTACAGCTAACAGCTCCCTGTCCCCAACGTCATAGTTACGCTCCGCCGGGCTGAGCTTTTTTGAGTAAAAATCACAGGGGCGGAGTTTAGGTGGCGTGCCGGACCGTTGAGAGAGAACGGCCCCTATACCAGCCTCAGACGCGTCTACCTCAACCTGAAAGGGTAATGCGGGATCCGGATGCGCCAGCACCGGAGCCGACATAAACAGGACTTCAGTCTCCTAAAGGCCCTGTCCGCATCAGCTGACCACTGCAGGCGCACCGGACCCCCTTTCAGAAGGGACGTGATGGGAGCTGCCACCTGTCCAAAACCCCGGATAAACCTCCGGTAGTAATTCGCAAAGCCCAAGAACTGCTGCACCTCTTTTACAGTGGTTGGAGTTTGCCAATTACGCACAGCGGACACACGATCCACCTCCATTCTCACCCCTGACGCGGACAACCGATAACCCAAAAAGGAGACCGACTCCTGGAAAAACAGACATTTCTCTGCCTTGACATATAGGTCGTGCTCCAACAGCCTCCTCAATACATGACGCACCAGGGTTATATGCTCGGCTCGGGTAGACGAGTACACCAGAATGTCATCAATGTACACGACCACCCCTTGTCCCTGCATATCCCGGAAAATGTCATCTACGAAGGATTGGAAGACTGATGGAGCATTCATCAACCCATATGGCATGACGAGATATTCGAAATGACCTGACGTGGTACTAAACGCTGTCTTCCATTCGTCGCCCTCCCTAATGCGCACCAAGTTATACGCGCTCCTGAGATCCAATTTTGTGAAAAACCGCGCTCCATGCAACGACTCTGTCGTGGTCGCAATCAGAGGGAGTGGATAACTGTATTTCACAGTAATCTGATTGAGACCACGGTAATCAATGCACGGGCGCAACCCTCCATCTTTCTTCTTCACAAAAAGAAGCTTGAGGAGGCGGAGAAGTGGAGGGCCGAATGTATCCTTGTCTCAAAGATTCGGCTATGTAAGTCTCCATAGCTTTTCTCTCCTCTTGAGACAAAGGATACACGTGGCTCCGTGGGGAGCGCTGCTCCTGCCTGGAGATCAATCGCACAATCCCCCTGTCTATGAGGAGGCAACTGCGTCGCCCTAGTTTTACTAAACACGAGAGCTAAATCCCCATATTCAGGCGGAATGTGCAGTGCGGGCACTTGGTTTGGACTTTCCACCGAAGTCGCCCCCACGGAAACACCCAGACATCGCCCCTCGCACTGAGCATACCACCCATCGAGAGCCCTCTGTTGCCACGAAATAGCAGGGTTATGGGTGCTTAACCAGGGAATTCCCAGCACCACTGGGTACGCAGGAGAGTCGATCAGATACAGCTGTATAGTCTCTTCATGACCCCCCTGCGCACACATCCTAAGTGGTGCTGTGATCTCCCTAATCAACCCCGATCCCAACGGGCGGCTATCTAAGGCATGAACGGGAAAAGGTTTGTCAACGGGTAGGAGAGGGATCCCTGAATCTAAACAAAACTTCCGATCAACAAAATTCCCAGCTGCACCTGAATCTACTAGCGCCTTATGCTGGGAATGAGGTGCAACCTGTGGAAAACACACAGGTATACAAAAGTGCGCAACAGAAAGCTCTGGGTAAGTGGGACGTCTACTCACCTGGGAGGCCCCCCCAGTGCGTGGCCTGTTGTCTTCTCCCCGGAGAACCCTCCCCAGCACCTGGCCGCAGTGTGCCCTCCACGACCGCACTTGGTGCAGGAGACAGGCCCCCTCGGGCTCCTCCTCCTCCTTTCTCTAGCGCCCGGCACCCCCGAGCTCCATAGGGCTCGGCTCGGAGGTGCCGGAGGCGGAATGGACGGACCCCCCTCGGGACGTCCACGGGTGGCCAGCAGGGTGTCCAGACAGATGGACATATCGACCAACTGGTCGAAGGTGAGATGGGTATCCCTGCAGGCCAACTCACGTTGAACGTCCTCCCGTAGGCTACATCGAAAATGGTCGATGAGGGCCCGTTCATTCCACCCTGCGTCCGCCGCTAGAGTCCGGAACTCTAGAGCAAACGCCTGTGCGCTCCTCCTCCCCCTGTCTCAGGTGGACTAGACGCTCCCCCGCTCGCTTTGCCCTCAGGTGGATGGTCGAACACGGCCTTGAAGCGGCGGGAGAACTCGGCGTAGGAGATGGTGTTGGCGTCCATCTTCCTCCACTCGGCGTTAGCCCACTCCAACACCTTGCCCGTGAGACAGGAGATGAGGCGGAAACGCTCTTGTGTCCCGAGGGCACCGGGTGTACAGTGGCCAGGTAGAGCTCCACCTGCAGGAGGAACCCCTGACACCCGGCAGCTGTTCCGTCATACGCCCTCGGGAGCGAGAGCCGAATCCCCCTGGGTTCCGGACCTGGGACTGGTGGACCGGCCGATGGGGTTGGCAGGGTAGGTGGAGGTGTGGGTACCCCGCTGGCCTCCCATCGGTGCAGGGTGTTGATGACGTCCTGTAGAGCGGTCCCCAGTTGTCGTATCTGGTCATCTTGGCTGCGAACATGCTCCTCGAGCGACTCAGGCGTAACTGCAGATCCTGCTGATTCCATTTTGGTGTGTGATTCTGTCAAGGGGTGCTGAAGGTGGGTGTGGTGCATGAATCAAGCGCAGGACGCAGAAGCTCAGTCCAAAAGACTTTAGTGCAATATTCACGTAGAAAATAAGCACAATAAGCTCGAAGGCTAAATAACGGCGCACACAGGCGTCAAACAAACGGCGCACTAACATGTGCGAAAAACCTCTCCAAAACACTGGAGGGAAGTACGTAGCTCCAACACAAAACAGAAGAGCAATCACACACAAAGACAAACACACACAACGAGAACTAAATAGGACACTAACGAGGACTAACAAGACACAGGTGTACAACATCAAGACAAAACCAAACGAACATGAAACATAGATCGGTGGCAGCTAGTACTCCGGGGACGACGACCGCCGAAGCCTGCCCGAACCAGGAGGAGGAGCAGCCTCGGCCGAAACCGTGACAGACTGTTGGAAAAGCATTCCAGGTAAAGCTGGTTGAGAGAATGCCAAGAGTGTGCAAAGCTGTCATCAAGGCAAAGGGTGGCTATTTTAAGAATCTCAAATATAAAATGTTTTTTTTATTTTTTTAACACTTTTTTGGTTACTACATTATTCCATATGTGTTATTTCATAATTGTGATATATTCACTATTATTCTACAATGTAGAAAATAGTAAAAATAAAGAAAATGAGTAGGTGTTCTAAAACTTTTGACCGGTAGTGTATCTCAGTTTCAAGGTCTCAGCTTAGAGAGAAGAAGCCTCGTGAAGTATTGGTCTGTCACATGCATGACCCAGAATTGGTTGGTCACATGAATGAAGCTAACATTAATTATGAATGATGAATAAGCTAAATCATGAAAATATAACTCTGTAGCTCAATTGGTAGAGCATGGCGCTTGTAACACCAGGGTAGTGGGTTCGATCCCCGGGACCACCCATACGTAAAAATTTATGCACACATGACTGTAAGTTGCTTTGGATAAAAGCGTCTGCTAAATGGCATATTATATTATTATATTATAACTTGTCAGTATATAAGGGAACTAACGGGACTGCCCCATTAGAGTTCACTTCAGACCGGTACTTTATGCATCTAAGTTTGACTGTGACCTCTCCAGCTTGCTGACAATAAACAATGATTCATTTAAGATTGACTTCGAGTGTCCCTGTGTAAGAATTTCCACAACACCTTATTTACAGCCCGCTTGGAGTTTGCCAAAAGGCACCTAATGGACTCTCAGACCATGATAAAAAAGATTCTCTGGTCTGATGAAACCAAGATTGAACTCTTTGGCCTGAATGCCAAGCGTCACGTCTGGAGGAAACCTGGCACCATCCCTACAGTGAAGCATGGTGCTGGCAGCATCATGCTGTGGGGATGTTTTTCAGCGGAAGGGACTGGGAGACTAGTCAGGATCGAGGGAAAGCTGAACGGAGCAAAGTACAGAGAGATCCTTGATGAAAACCTGCTCCAGAGCACTCAGGACCTCAGACTGGGGCGAAGGTTCACCTTCCAACAGGACAACGACCCTAAACACACAGCCAAGACAACACAGGAGTGGCTTCGGGACAAGTCTCTGAATGTCCTTGAGTGGCCAAGCCAGAGCCCGGATTTGAACCCGATCGAACATCTCTGGAGAGATCTGAAAATAACTGTGCAGCGACGCTCCCCATCCAACCTGAAAGAGCTTGAGAGGATCTGCAGAGAAGAATGGGAGAAACTCCCCAAATACAGATGTGCCAAGCTTGTAGCGTCATACCCAAGAAGACTTGAGGCTGTAATCGCTGCCAAAGGTGCTTCAACAAAGTACTGAGTAAAGGGTCTGAATACTTATGTAAATGTGATATATCAGGTTTTTATTTTTAATAAATGTGCAAAAATGTCTAAAAACCTGTTTTTGCTTTGTCATTATGGGGTATTGTGTGTAGATTGCTAAGGGCAATCCATTTTAGAATAAGGCTGTACATAACAAAATGTGGAATTCAAGGGGTCTCAATACTGTGTCTCGACACAATCCTGTCTCGGAGCTCTATGGAAAATTATTTCGACCTCTTGGCTTGGTTTTTGCTCTGACATGCACTGTCAGCTGTGGGACCTTATATAGACAGATGTGTGCCTTTCCAAATCATGTCCAATCAATAGAATTTACCACAGGTGGACTCCAATCAAGTTGTAGAAACATCTCAAGGATGATCAATGGAAACAGGATGCACCTGAGCTCAATTTCGAGTCTCATCCTAAAGGGTCTGAATACTTATGTAAATAAGGTATTTCCGTTTTTATTTTTAATACATTTGCAAACATTTCTAAAAACCTGTTTTCGCTTTGTGATTATGGGGTATTGTTTGTAGATTTATAAGGATTTATATTTTAATCCATTTTAGAATAAGGCTGTAATGTAACAAAATTTCGAAAAAGGGAAGGGATCTGAATACTTTCCGAATGCACTGTATTGCAGCAATTACCAAGAAAGGCTAGTGCCTACCACACCCAACAAATGACAGCAATAGACTAATTATATTTATTTGACAAAAGGCCTACTTATAACCTAATCAAAAGTAAATACGGAGCACACTGTTAAAAAGACAGATCAAACTTCTTTAGACAACTAAAATTTCTCAACAGAATTAAATAAAACACGTTTTGCATATTTAAAGAACTGGTTTAGATTAATAAATAGTAATAATAATAATATATATACAAAAATAATAAGGATAAATAATAAGGATAAAACAAATGATTATGAATACGAAAATACATACAATAAAAAAATTGCATCCTACCTGAATAGCGAGTTGCACAGTAGCCATTTGTGTTGTATAAAAAAATATTACGCTAATGCATTTATCATGTAAATTACGTTGAATTGCATAACATGCGTTTATAGAATCAACCAATAGGTAGCTAAATCTTCACAAAAAAACTCGGACTTTTCAAATTTCGGAGTTGTCGTGAAAGCGGCAGAACGCCTCCATAATAGAGAGCGTGTGGACAGAAGTTAAAGGAAGTTATAATTCGACGAGGACGAGAACAATTTATCAAGAAGATTTTCGATGACCATTCAAATTGCAGTAAATCTCAAGCGTCGAGTCGCTGCCAACCAACTCTAAATTATTGTTGCTTTTATTTTCATATTTCATATTTTATTTTAAACTTTTCAGTTGCGCATGTGAATATTTGTTTTTTATGAACTTGTTTTGGAAGACTGCTGGAAAAGAAGGCTTCCTTGTTCTTGACTACACAGCCATAGAGCATTGAAATGACTGGGACCGTAATGCCAGGTGAGGAATAACATTTGATTAGTATTTATGTTATCACAGGTGTTGAATCTGCTTGTCACTGGTTGAAATATTATGTAGGCTGGGGATTAGGGAAATCGTGTGAAAGTTGTGAGCTCTGTGAGAATACTTTAGTCTATTGTATTGTGGACGTGAAACAAGTAGAAACATGTATTTCTGACCTGTTTTTACAGGCTGATTCGCGATAAGTATGCACTCCCTTCTCTTGGAAACTGGGTTAATTTGTAATGGAGGGTCACCCCTTCCTTTCTTTCTCTAGATACAGTATCCTATTAAATCTCTGCACCTTTATAAAAGCCTGAATAGAGTTAGAAAATGTGTAGCATAAATATGTATATGTAAATAGAATAAAAAGTAATATTCACATGCCCCTTTTAAGTTCTGATAAACCATTATTTTCTGTTTTGTAAAAGCTACGATTGTAGGAAGTCTAATGACACTTGCACTGTAATGTTTATCTCTCTCTCTCTCTTTCCCCCTCATTCGTCTCTTTCTCACTCTCTCCTGCCCAGTGGTTGCATACTGATTGGAGGAGGGCAGTGCCAGTGACTGGAGAAGCCCTGTGTGTGTCAGCCAGCAGGATGAGTGTGTCTGATGGTGTGGCGAGAACAGCCAGCATGGACGTAGATCAATTACAGCAATGGCAGGCCGTCGTCCTTCAGATCTACCCGCGCCTGTCCCAGGAAATAGCAGCATGTTGTATCCTCCAGGTCAGCCCAGGGGCCACGGCCGCTACGGTTATCCAGAACGCAGGGGCCACGCTGGGCCTGGACATGACCCGGCACTACGCCCTCCTGGAGGTCAGGCAGGATGGAGGGGCTGAGAGGAGGCTAGGGGACTCTGAGATGCCCGTGGAGAGGGTGTTGCTGTGGCCCCCAGGGGCCCGGAACCAGCATCCCCAGGAGGAGGGGTACTACTTCATCCTCCAAGGAGGTGGAGGGGATCTGGGGTCAGGGACAGGCAGTAGTGAGGTACCTTCACTGGAGGAATATGACGACCTGTGCAGCCTCTCCACCCTGACCGAGGACACTATCCTGGCCACATTGCGCCAGCGCTTCTACAAACACAACATCTACACGTACGCCAGCGGCATCCTGGTCGCCATTAACCCCTTCAAGTTCCTACCCATCTATAACCCTAAGTATGTCAAAATGTACAACAACCAGCCGCTGGGAAAACTGAGCCCTCACATCTTTGCGGTGGCGGACGTGGCGTACCGCACCATGCTGAAGAAGCAGGAGAACCAGTGTGTGGTGATATCAGGGGAGAGCGGATCAGGAAAGTCCCAGAGCACCAACTTCCTGGTTCACTGTCTGACGGCGTTGAGCCAGAAGGGCTACAGCAGCGTGGCGGAGAGGACCATCTTAGGAGCTGGGCCTGTCCTGGAGGTAAGGGGATAGAGAAGGTGCGGGGGGTGCGTGTAACTGACGGTGATGGATGAAGACCATTATGACAATAAAATAACCGTCAAAACCGTTTTTAAATAGGCCTAGCCTACATTCATTTTAAGGATTTTTAAAAAATATAATGTTTTGCTTTATTTTCATGTAGATAATTCTTACCTAGTAGCGGGTGTGTTTACTAATGGTTATATGCAGCTGTTTTGCTAACTTAGTGTGTCTATTAAACGTTCTACATCTCCTCTTTCCAACTGTCCTTTGATGCTCCAGCAGCTAATCTGCTCGATGCGCGGGGGAGTAGCGCGCTATAGCCTATGGCACTAAAGAAAAGAAAAAAAAATGATGTGGACTTTTTTTGCTTTAATCTCTTTGCCTCACTTCCTGTTGTGCTGCTGGTGCCTCCTGGAACTCTAGAGCAGACAGGAAGCCATATACATTGCCTTCGGAAAGTATTCAGACCCCTTTACTTTTTCCAAATTTTGTTACGTTACAGCCTTATTCAAAAATTGGATTAAAAAAATACAAAATCCTCAGCAATCTACGCACAATACCCATAATGACAAAGTGAAAACAGGTTGTTAGACATTTTTGAAAATGTATTAAAACTTAAAAACAGAAATACCTTATTTACATAAGTATTCAGACCCTTTGCTATGAGACTTGAAATTGAGCTCAAGTGCATTGTTTCCATTGATCATCCTTGAGATGTTTCTACAACTTGATTGGAGTCCACCTGTGGTAAATTCAATTGATTGGACATGATTTGTAAAGGCACACACCAGTCTATATAAGGTCCTACAGTTGACAGTGAATGTCAGAGCAAAAACCAAGCCATTGGGTCTAGGAATTGTCCGTAGAGCTCCGAGACAGGATTGTGTCGAGGCACAGATCTGGGGAAGGGTACCAAAACATTTCTGCAGCATTGAAGGTCCCCAAGAACACAGTGGCCTCCATCATTCTGAAATGGAAGAAATTTGGAACCACAAAGACTGTTCCTAGAGCTGGCTGCCCGGCCAAACTAAGTAATCAGGGGAGAAGGGCCTTGGTCAGGGAGGTGACCAAGAACCCGATGGTCACTCTGACAGAGCTCTAGAGTTCCTCTGTGGAGATGGGAGAACCTTCCAGAAGGACAACCATCTCTACAGCACTCCACCAATCAGGCCTTTATGGTAGAGTAGCCAGACGGAACCACTCCTCAGTAAATGGCACATGACAGCCCGCTTGGAGTTTTTCAAAAGGCAGAGAAGAATGGGAGAAACTCCCCAAATACAGGTGTGCCAAGCTTGTAGCGTCATACCCAAGAAGACTCAAGGCTGTAATCGATGCCAAAGGTGCTTCAACAAAGTACTGAGTAAAGGGTCTGAATATTTCAGTTTTTTATTTGTAATACATTTGCAAAAATCTTTTTGCTTTGTCATTATGAGGTATTGTGTGTAGGTTGATGAGGGGGGGAAAAAATATTTAATCAATTTTAGAATAAGGCTGTCACCTAACAAAATGTGGAAAAGGTCAAGGGGTCTGAATACTTTCCGAAGGCACTGTACCTAAGTAAGAAACAAACACACATGAACAGAGAACTACTATTTGCACCTGAAAGTGTGGCCTCTGATTTCTTTATTTACAGCTTGATGTGTCAATGAAAAGACAAACACTATGGCTGCATCCCAAATGGCACCCTATTCCCTATATAGTGCACTACTTTTGACCAGAGTCCTACGGGGCCAAAAGTAGTGCACTATATAGGGAATAGGGTGCCTATTTGGGACGCACTGTGTTTTCTATACAGCTGTCAGGGAAGCAAAACATTCTCTGCCAAAGCTGCATTCCATCTGGTGTGGGAAATACCTACCGCACAGGCAAAGGCCTGGGTCCCACCGTACCCCGCCCCTACCCAAGGTGCATTGCAGGCCTTGTCAGTCAGTAACTCAGAGAGTATTTTTAATTGTTTAATCTCCGTGAACAGGTCCAACAAGGTTCTCTCTGGGGGTTTTCCTGTTTATTTCCTTAACAACAGGTTTCCTTCTAATCTCTCTCTCTCTCTCTTTCTCCTAGTCTCTCCGTCTGTCATTACATTACGTTCCTCCTTTGTTGGCAGTCAATGTCAGACTCTGAGGTTTGCATAGCTGCCGGAGAGGAAAGGTAGCTGATTATTTGCTAGAGTATTTTTCAGAGTATCTATTAAGCTCCGTGAGAAGGAAACAGGAAATAGTTGTAAATTAGTAGGTTGTGTGAAGTGGATTTCCCTCCGGTGTAGTGTAACTGAGGACAGTGTGAACAACAACAGAACATGCAGTAAAACTAACCTGTGTCTCTCTCACACCACTGACCACACCACTGTCTTATCTATCTGATATCAGTTCGCCTGCTGTAACCTTACAGAGATGGTAGTGCAAATAGCCTACAGGCAGATGACACAGTCAATCCCTGATTTTGGTTCACTTTGACCATGTCCATCATCATAGCTTGATGGTTTTCTTCTCACGGTGCTCAGGAATAAAGGGGAGCCAATATATAAAGTAGAATTACTTATTTATTAAAGGACGTGTATGAAGTTATATTACGTGTACTAATTCCTTTCCGCCTTCAGGGAACATTTTTTTGTCAGGAAGTCAGAAGCACACTAGGTAGTTACTATAGTAACCTCAGTACTGTTTGTAATGTATACAGTTGGTACCTTTTGTCTCTGCTCTCAGAGTCTAAATAGCCAGTTGCATTACATTATCCATAATCGCATTACACTGGGTAACTGTATGCAGACTGACCCTAGCCACAGGCACATAGACTATTGCAGCATAGATACTGGAGACTGAGACAGGGGGGTCGGGGGACACTGTGGCCCCATCCGACGATACCACCGGACAGGGCCAACCAGGCAGGATATAACCCCACCCACTTTGCCAAAGCACAGCCCCCACACCACCAGAGGGATATCAACAGACCACCAACCTACTACCCTGAGAAAAAAGGCAGAGTATAGCCCATGAAGATCCCCCCCTCACCGCACAAGCCCGAGGGGGTGCAAAACTGCACAGGAAGATCACGTCAGTGACTCAACCCACTCAGGTCGAGTAGACTGAAAAAAGCCTGGGACTGCATCTAGGATATTGCGCAAGGTTAAGTTCAGATCCTCGGTTAGGTGGTTAACAGATTTTTAACCTCCTTGGGTAGGTGGAGAGAGTCTGGAAAGGCGATCTGCATGACTATAAACTCCGATAGGAATTCAGGGAGCTCAGTTAGGAACGCTGTATATGGCCCAGGAAGCCTGTAAACAGTAGCTAGCTATAAAAAGTTATTGAGTAGGCTGCATAGATTTCATCACTAGAACCTCAAAAGATGAAAACACTGTATTTAAAAAAAAATAATAGACATTTGCTGTCCATAAATGTTAGCAACCAATCCACCTGCGTGATGCGCAGGGGTTATGGTCACTAGTGTAACCAGGAAGAGAGGCATCATTTTAACGCAGTCATTTCATCAGGCTTAAACCATGTTTCAGTCCAATCACATAAAGTTTATCATCAGTGATTTGTTCATTGACTATGACTGCCTAGGAAGTGAGGGATCTAACATTAAGTAGTCCTATTTTGAGATGTGAGGTATTATCACAATCTCTTTCAATAATCTATTTCGCACGGCAAGCGGTACCGTAGTGCCAAGTCTAGGTCCAAAAGACTTCTCAACAGCTTCTACCCCCAAGCCATAAGACTCCTGAACAGCTAATCATGGCTACCCCGACTATTTGCACTGCCCCCCCACCCCATCTTTTTACGCTGCTGCTACTCTGTTAATTATTTATGCATAGTCACTTTAACTCTACCCACATGTACATATTACTTCAACTACCTCAACTAGCCGGTGCCCCCGCACATTGACTCTGCACCGGTACCCCCCTCTATATATAGCCTCCCTACTGTTATTTTATTTTACTTCTGCTCTTTTTTTCTCAACACTTTTTTGTTGTTGTTTTATTTGACTTTTTTTATTAAAAATAAATGCACTGTTGGTTAAGGGCACTGTTGGTAAGCATTTCACTGTAATGTCTGCACCTGTTGTATTCGGCGCATGTGGCCAATACAATTTGATTTGATTTGATAATGACAGGAATGGAGGAGGCCTTTATTCCAGTGAGATTGCTAAGGTTAACACCGCCATGTTTAGTTTTGCCCGACCTAGATCGAGGCACAGACACGGCCTCAATGGGGAAAACTGAGCTGACTACACTGACTGTGCTAAGGGGCAAACTCCACTAAGCTGACAGGCTGGCTAACAGCCTGCTGCCGGGCCTGCACCCTATCTCATTGTGAAGCTAGAGGACTTAGAACCCTGTCATTTCAAACCTTGTATACGGACACATACATCTCTCTATAATGCGTGGGAATACTTTGGAACAGATTTCCCAAATGTAAGTCACTTGGAGCTGATTTGCTGGTGTTTTTATAGTCTTTTATGTCCACCAATAAAAAAATGCTCAGAGAATTTGAAATAATATCACCCGTAGGCCAAATAATATCACCCGTAGGCCAAATAATATCACCCGTAGGCCAAATAATATCACCCGTAGACCAAATAATATCACCCGCAGGCCAAATAATATCACCCGTAGGCCAAATAATATCACCCGTAGGCCAAATTCAGCCCGCAGGCCAAATAATATCACCCGCAGGCCAAATAACATCACCCGCAGGCCAAATAATATCACCCGCAGGTCAAATAATATCACCCGCAGGCCAAATAATATCACCCGCAGGCCAAATAATATCACCCGTAGGCCAAATAATATCACCCGCAGGCCAAATAATATCACCCGTAGGCCAAATAATATCACCCGCAGGCCAAATAATATCACCCGTAGGCCAAATAATATCACCCGCAGGCCAAATAATATCACCCGCAGGTCAAATTCAGCCCGCAGGTAGCCAGTTGGAGAACCCTGCTCTAAAGTATTGAAGTGTGTGCTAGGAAAATACGTGTACGTTTATTAAAGGAAAGATTCACCTATTTTGAATGTTATATTGTTTTTGTGCATCTCTGAGCGATGCTCTATCGATTCCCTAGGTCGTTTCATGTTTCATGTGTATCTGAGCTATTGCCGTTCAAACAGGAAGAAATTCGGTCAGTATGACATAGCATTGCGATAAAGCCGCTCCCACTACACTGGAAGTTAATAGGAATACGACTTTTAGATTGTGAAAACGTCTATCATACATGTCAGATTTCAACACTGGCCAAGTCATAAAGCTGGAGGTTGTGTTCTTTCGAATGAGCCATTGATCATATTTTTTTATGTTCCTACCTAGAAATGTTTTATTTAACAGAGGGTCTAACACATTTATCCTATTTGTCTGTCTCTTCAGTCCAGGGTGCGTTGCATGGTGCCGTTGTAAATATCAGACTCCACTCTGTGAGACACAACGATCTGCAGGTTGAACATGGTGAGATTGTGGACTCCTGATAGTGCAGTTTGTTTAGGCGATTTTACAGCCAACTAGCTACTTCACATGCTGATATTGACCAGCGGTGGAAAAAGTACCCAATTTGGCATACTTGAGTAAAAGTAAAGATACCTTAATAGAAAATGACT
Source organism: Coregonus clupeaformis (assembly GCF_020615455.1). Taxonomy (NCBI): domain Eukaryota; kingdom Metazoa; phylum Chordata; class Actinopteri; order Salmoniformes; family Salmonidae; genus Coregonus; species Coregonus clupeaformis. The sequence continues at coordinate 50,268,436 of NC_059212.1, read as the reverse complement.
CAAGTGAAAGTCAGTAAAATTCTACTTAAGTATCAAAAGTAAGTGTAAATCATTTAAAATTCCTTATATTAAGCAAACCAGATGGCACAATTGCCTTGTTTTTATTTCTTTACGGATAGCCAGGGGCACACTCCAACACTCAGACATCATTTACAAATGAAGCATGTATGAGTCCACCAGAGGCAGTAGGATGAACTGGGATGTTCTCTTGATAAGTGTGTGAATTTGACCATTTTCCTGTCTTGTAAGCATTCAACATGAAATGAATACTTTTGGGTGTCGGGAAAATGTATGGAGTAAAAAGTACATTATTTTCTAAACAAACTGCACTAGCTAGCTACTTCACATGCTGATATTGATTCTGGTATTGTTGTGTGTAGCTAGCTAGCTAGCTAGCTAGCCAGCCAGCCCATAGCGAGAGCATTGCATTCTGGATTTTGTAGTCGAGCTGCAACAGATTTCCACAACGATTTTCACATGATGCTACCAACCTTACTATAATGACAAAATGAAACAACATTTGTTCACAAAAAAATATTGTTCTCACATTTTTTTATGTAACACTGTAAATTATAGGAATTAGTGGTTTTGGGTGGATTTTTTATTTAACTGAACATGTTGTTTGGTATTTCATGCCTTGTGATTGATAATTGGCCATGGTGTGAATTGGCTTGTTCTCATTGGCTGATGTATGATGGGAATTGCTGTAAGAAGCCTGTTCTTTCTTTGCTGGTTGGACAGATAGGGAACAGGTCGGCTGCCAGGTTAACAGGCAATTATTGAACCTGGGTTTCCTTTTGAACAAGCTTGTATTTGATTCAGGTTATGATCCTGTTGTTGCAACATCCAGTTTATTTTCTTTTGTTTTGTAAATATTTTAAGGTTTCGCTGGCTTTTTCCTCACTGCAAATAAAAAGCCTCCGTCTGGGCAAGAAAAAGCACATCTACATCGTATGCCTGCTCACTGTTAAAGTCCAACCGCTGGGTCAACCTTCAGTGTCCTACTGAAAACGACCCTGGTTTGGTCAAACAACTGTGTCGTGTTATTACTCGGATCATTGTGTTATCTGAATGTATCTATTAACCAGAGAAAAAACAGCACACAATGGTGTGTGGGTGTCTGCGTCCGAGTTTCAGTTTCATTATCAGTAACTGGTGCGTTTCCTACAATATGCCTACGCAATGCTCTTATCAATCAGGCTAGTGACTCTGACTGTAACAAGTTATCATGAAATAAGTCCCTTCTCAGAATGTCACGAGAAAGTCGTCACACTTTAGACATTCTGTGGCTAGTCATGTGATTTCCTCCCAAAATCACGTTGCTCATCTAGTAAACAACCTAATCACAGTAACATAGGAGTGTCTGGAGCAAAGCGTTGCACTTATATGATAGCTTTCATGTTGGGTCATCTTAGCATACAACCCCTTAACTTTTAGTTAATGTCTTTTCACAGCAGCACATAATTGGAAATGTTTTGTATCTGCCAAGTAATTCTAGAGGAACTTGCTTACGGTTACTCAACCCTTACAGTACCTCACCAGTTTATTCGAATTGTAAATAATATCCACTCTCTCTCTGTTTCTGAACAGGCATTTGGCAATGCTAAGACGGCTCAGAACAACAACTCCAGTCGCTTTGGGAAGTTTATCCAGGTCAACTATCTGGAGAGTGGGGTGGTGAGAGGGTGAGGCAGTGTTATCATGTTATCAACACATACTCTACACCATCTGTCTTTGCATGACTTGGCATGATAGCAGCAACATCACAGAAACAAACTATCCATCACTTTTTATTCAGTGCAGTGGTTTATTTTGGTTAACCTGGGTGCCAGTCTGATTCTGCTCTGTTGGCCAACTCCTTATGGAATTACCATGCCAAACAGCATGTTTGACTTGACAATGACTGCAATTGAGTTGGCAAGAGAACAGATCTGGGAACAGGCTATAATTAGGGCATTTCCTCATCAAAGGTCAACCACATTTTAATTGGTGGGTTTCTGGTTAAAATGGAATCTAACTGTAATTCATTGGTTTATTTGTGTAGTTCCTTGCTGTCAGTGTCACGGCGAACACAGGGGACTTTGTCGCTTACACTGCTGCCATCGTAACCTTTAATTTCACAGCACAACCATTTGGCTTGATTTGATTTTAGTAAGCAAACATAAGTTCATAAATCAAGAATTTGTAAACAAACCACATTTCTGTCAGATGTTTGGTTTGTATTGATTGTCTGTTTGTCTCCTTTGCAGGGCGGTAGTAGAGAAGTACTTCCTGGAAAAGTGTCGGCTGGTGTTTAGAGAGAAGAATGAGAGGTATGGATTGACTAGCAGAGAAGACATGACCCAAATGTCCGCGCTGTTGATGTGAATTAATGACTAGCGCGAAAGCCAGAGTTGATTTCTTATCTCGACTCTGGCTCACAGTGAATCAGGCCCCATACAGGAACTAGTGCATCCAGCACGACTCAGTTTTCTTACGAACGCTTAAGTCAGGAAATTCCCGTTTTGACTTAAAATCTCAGATCATGAATTTGTACAGGAGCTTTTCATTTGTCATAGTTAGTATCTGCAATTCTCTGAACACATCACTTTAACAGGCTGTGTGGGGTTAATGCCAAACACACAGCATGTGCTCCTGTGACTGCAGTTCAAGTTTAACCTGGTCTGAGGTGTAACATAATAAGACAGTGAAGTAGACTTGAATTCAAACCGTCCGGTAGAAAGGTAGAAATGAAACTGTTGTACAGATCCCATTTTTAGCAGCTGAACAAATATTAGGTTAGACAGAATTACTCTCACGCTGAAAAATTGATAATAATTATGTAAAATAAACGTCTAGGTAACACTTAACCTCAGCTACGTTAAAGGTATACTTTATAAAGGGTTTGTAAATGTTGGTGTAAGTAGCTGTCAAGTTGGTGCTTGACAAATAATCACACAATCGCTCCAGTTCAACCAATTAGTTCCAACTGTTTATTACTGATTCATACACTAATGATTGACAGTATATGACTGGAGCCCTAAGTTGTTCCTAACTACATTACCTGACTAGGAAATACAGTAGTTGTAGTTTTTAACTGGGGCCTGTAGTTTTTAACTGGGGCCCTCTCTACAGTACAGTTTGACCTCTGACCCTTGACCTCTAGGAGCTACCACGTGTTCTACTACCTGCTGGTGGGGGCGTCCAAGGAGGAGCAGAGAGAGTTCAGTCTTCTGCAGCCTGAAGACTACACATACCTGCAACAGGTACACTCACATACACACACACACACACACACACACACACACACACACACACACAGAGCCTGAAGACTACACATACCTGCAACAGGTACACTCACATACACTCACACACACACACACACAGACAGACAGACACACAGACACACAGAGCCTGAAGACTACACATACCTGCAACACATTTACACGCAGACAGACACACAGACACACACACACACACACACACACACACACACACACACACAGACAGACACACAGACACACAGACACACAGAGCCTGAAGACTACACATACCTGCAACACATTTACACACACACACAGACACACACACAGACACACACACACTGAGCCTGAAGACTACACATTGCTACATGAGGTACACACACCAGGGATTTGCCAGCTTTTCACCGATTTAAAAAAAAACGAATGAAAAGCCGATAAATAAAACGGTTACTGTTGCTGTCCCAAATGACCGGGAGAAAAAAAATCCCATTGCAAAATAATGCTTTTTATTTATTGATGGAAATACCAGTCGATGGAAATACATTTGACCGTCATGCTTATCAGTCTATATTATTACATAATATAGTGTAGTTAAATTGGCATGTGTGTATTTTCGTTAGTCATCATGTATCTTATTTATCCAACACAACTATCACGTGCACACAGCATACAGAGATTATTTTGAGCGGGATTTCTCCTGCTGATCCTCAGCTGGTTGCTTCTGGAGTAAAACGTGATTTTATAAGCCCATTCATTGCGCAACAATTCTAAATTAAATCGTGTGTTAAAAACAGTTTTGGTGCACGATTTTAAAAAAGTGCTACTATTTGTATTTCTCAACTGGTCATTGAAGCGCGCCTCCCATTCACTATCAAAGTGCAGACAACAGGCTACCAGCGCCTCACCACCACTTTACAATGTGAGCTGGAGGCAGTATGCATTTTGAAAACATAGTTATTTGTTTGAAACCTGAACATTCTATTTCATATTATGAGGCATGTCTTGCTTCAAAGTAGCCTATAGGCCAAAATCCCACCATGGAAATGTTGAGGCAGTTCTTTTATAAAGACTTCAGAGGCGGAGCGTGAGTTTCAAGTTTGGGGAACGCTTACAATTTATTCAATTTCTACCAATCTGCGTGCCAGTTATGCATTTTATATGCACATTTTTGTGGAATTTGAAACTATTTATACTTTTACTTTTGATACTTAAGTGGTCCTCTGTAGCTCAGCTGGTAGAGCACGGCGCTTGTAACGCCAAGGTAGTGGGTTCGATCCCCGGGACCACCCATACACAAAAATGTATGCACGCATGACTGTAAGTTGCTTTGGATAAAAGCGTCTGCTAAATGGCATATTATTATATTATATTATTATTATATTTTAGCAATTACATTTACTTTTGATACTTAAGTATATTTAAAACCAAATACTTTTAGACTTTTACTCAAGAGGTATTTTACTGGGTGACGTTGACTTTTACTTGAATCATTTTCTATTAAGGTATACTTTTACTAAGTATGAAAATGTGTACTTTTTCCACCACTGAAAGAAATGAGCGCATGGAACTCATCGCCTATAGGCCAATAACTTCCATTGCTCTTTCACACAGAGGATTGGTGATTATCGAGTGGGAGCTTGTTGTAAAGATTAAAAAAATAGTTTACAGTGAGGAACTATAGTTTTAATATATCATCATTCGCAATGGATGTTTAAAAAAACAACACTTTCCTACATTTCGGCGCAGCAGGCCAGGTCCTATGCGTGCTCAGGCGCACGAGTTCCCTCAACGTTATCAGGACAGAGAAATCAGACACATGCTCACTGCTCACATGGAGCACTCCAAACAAAAGACAATGAAAACATCTGCAAATCTCCTAAATGATGGTTATGAAATGAACCAAAACGTGTTTCTCACAAGTGTAGCAGGTTGTGAACTCTGCAAACAACATATCCACTTCGAGAATGAGAATTGTAAATGACTGTAATTAATACATGCATTAACAGAAATTAATGTAACCAAATTATGGGGATTAATGGTACGTTTACTACCGGTGACATATATACTGAAAATTGATCAAAAAAATCAAAGGGCAATTCACACAAAGAAACAATGAATACGCAAGAATTAGCGGGAGACAGCGGAGCCATTCTGGAGAGAGACTGACCTATTTCTTGGCCACACACCCCTCCCCTTCTTCTTGTCTCAACATTTTAAATTATACTCAAGACGCATTATCTTCACACATATTTTAGATGCTTTTCACTGACAGCTGGAACTCAATAATAAGCTAGGCCTACTGCCAGGTGCGCTGCCCAAATTGCAGCCTTCACAAATAGGCTGAGGCCTAAAAGCTTGTGATTTGAAACAATCCACAGCCATTAAAAAAAAAAAAGAAGCTCATGATCCTCGGTTCCTCTGTGGCTTTCTGGTGAAGTATTTTTAATTTTTTATTTATTTATGTATAGGCTGGAGAAATTATATAATTTTGGCAAATGTATTTCTATTTACTTTCTTATTGGATACACCGCTATGCTGTTTCTCTGCTGTTACATCGGTTTTCATATCAACTTTCTTTCATTGTCCAGAAGCCAAAGGCACAATCCTACTCAGATTAGCAACCCAAACTAGTTGTTGCATCTTTAGGTTCCTCCTCTTTCTATGTTTCTAACAGAGATTTTCATCTCTGTCACATATGGAACCGCTATCAGGTGCGCTGTTTAGAATGGTGTTTTTCCCAGGTGCGCTGTTTAGAATGGTGTTTTTCCCAGGTGCGCTGTTTAGAATGGTGTTTTTCCCAGGTGCGCTGTTTAGAATGGTGTTTTTCCCAGGTGCGCTGTTTAGAATGGTGTTTTTCCCAGGTGCGCTGTTTAGAATGGTGTTTTTCCCAGGTGCGCTGTTTAGAATGGTGTTTTTCCCAGGTGCGCTGTTTAGAATGGTGTTTTTCCCAGGTGCGCTGTTTAGAATGGTGTTTTTCCCAGGTGCGCTGTTTAGAATGGTTTTTTCCCAGGTACGCTGTTTAGAATGGTGTTTTCCCAGGTGCGCTGTTTAGAATGGTGTTTTCCCAGGTGCGCTGTTTAGAATGGTGTTTTCCCAGGTACGCTGTTTAGAATGGTGTTTTCCCAGGTGCGCTGTTTAGAATGGTGTTTTTCCCATGAATGGCATTTTGGCAAATTACGTTTTATTGGCTGCTTCATTACATAAGTTACATGTTCTGTTAAGATGCATTATCATAATCTAAATGTGATTTCTGTCATTCTGAACACCGTGGGTGGAGGTCCTAATGCAGCGGTTCCCAAACCTGGGGTCGCGACCGCTTGTGGGGTTGCCTGATATGACAATCATTGTAATGTGGTTAACCTTAAAAAATTTAATGAAAATGACTGAAATCTGAAAGATAAAATTCAACCAGAGTGCCCTTAGCTCGTGGGGGCTGCACTTGACCGTTGCGCTTGAATCGGAATGATTCAAGTGCAACAGTCAAGTGCGGCCTTTCGAGCGGTGACCGAATGCTGCAGACAATGCATTCACGGGTCATTACGGAGGAGTTTTGATTCCTGACCCTGCAGTCTCCCTCAGAGCAGAAAAAACAAATATCGATCCAGGTTGGATGTGACCGCAGAAATGAGGTGCGCACTGTTGACCACGCCCCCTGACTTTGAGAAGCTCCGACGCGACATGCATCAAGCACACCCATCTCATTAGGGGTGGTGAGAAAATTCCCAGTTGTTTTGAATGCGGCATTAGAGGCATTTTGTCAGACTAATTTGCAATTGACTGTCATAGCCCCACATTAAAAGTATGTGATGGTGAGTTGAGAAGACAATCAGAAATATTGTTGAAATCAAATCAAAATGTATTGGCCGCATACACATTTAGCAGCTGTTATTGCGGGTGTAGCGAAATGCTTGTGTTCCTAGCTCCAACAGTGCATTATTATCTAACAATTCACAAAAATACACACAAATCTAAAAGTAAAAGAATGGAATTAAGAAATATATATAAATATTAGGACGAGCAATGTCGGAGTCCGGAGTATAAATATATATAGAATGTTTTGTTAGAATGTTGTTCAATTGACTGCCATAGCCCCAAATAAAACAAGGAAACATTGGCTGGAAATACGTACTTTTTTTCACATGGTTGGGGTCGTGAGAATTTTCAGATATCAAAATGGGTTCGTGGACAGAAAAGGTTTCTGAACCCTGTCCTAATGGCTTATGCACCCTAACGGAAACCCTGACACACACACTGAGCCTGAAGACTGCATATACCTCCAACAGGTACTCTGTCAGTCAGTCAGACTCTCTCTCTCTCTCTCTCTCTCTCTCTCTCTCTCTCTCTCTCTCTCTCTCTCTCTCTCTCTCTCTCTCTCTCTCTCTCTCTCTCTCTCTCTCTCTCTCTCTCTCTCTCTCTCTCTCTCTCTCTCTCTCTGTGTGTATCACTTTGCAGGAGGACTTTCATTTAGAAGACGCTGAGGACCTCAGGCATGAGTTCAAGAGGCTCCATCAGGCCATGGAGATGGTGGGATTCCTGGTCCCTACCAAGAAACAGTACGTATGGGTACTGTAGGGTTACAGATTGAGGGAGACGGAGAGGGGGACAGAGAGAGTGACAGAAGAACGAGAGAGAGAAACAATTTATCATAGCTCAGAAACCTTATCCTCTCCTCTTAACATCTCCAGTACCATGTTCCATTTCTTCAGCCCTGATCTGATCTTTTTCCTGAAGAGTTGGTGTCATACCTCATGGAACTAAAACAGTATGCCTGTAACAGAACACAACTCTCCAGTAATTCCTCCTCCCTCTCCCATAGCCGCAGCAGGTTAGAGCTGGGTCAGACGTAGCAGGGGGAAATACAGGGAGCATTACAGCAGCGGGCATCTGATGTTGACCTCGGGGCCTGGCATGCGTAGTATAGAGAGGAGCACAACCCAGTTACTGATCTGTAGACCTACTGGGGTGCATCTCTATGTAATTATGTTCTAGCTCGTAAAGCATTATGTTTTGTGTGAATGAATGTCCTGTATGTATGGTACCCTAGAAATGAGGATGCTGTAGTAACCTATACCACTACCCAGTAGGGATTCATATTATCCCGAAGATCATAATTTAATATTTATCCAGAGAGTCCTGGGAAATACCCCAAAAATCAGAAGTGCCCATTTTAAAGTGTTTAAAACCAATATATGGTCATTATGCCAGGGTTCTCCCCAAATAAGAGCGGCGCTGCGCCACCCTGTCGGCTTGTCTGCGCCACCCTGTCGGCTTGTCTGCGCCACCCTGTCGGCTTGTCTGCGCCACCCTGTCGGCTTGTCTGCGCCACCCTGTCGGCTTGTCTGCGCCACCCTGTCGGCTTGTCTGCACCACCCTGTCGGCTTGTCTGCGCCACCCTGTCGGCTTGTCTGCGCCACTATCTAAAGATTTCAGAGCAAATTAAACGGACATTTAGTAATGATAGAGTAACTAACTATCTTTGATCGGCAATGACATTGTTGTGAATTGCGAAAAAGGCAGTTCCAAAATTCAGAGCGTTATCATGTTTCCTCAATTAATTCTGCGCACTTCAGCGGTCTCGACACAGAGCGCACCCCGAGTATAGCGTTGTGGAATCATACGAACTTTGTAACGGCAGTCAAACAATGGTTATATTAACAAAGTAGCTTAGCTTGCCAGATAATAGTCCAGGTGTATTGAATAGTCCAGGTGTATTGAATAGTCCAGGTGTATTGAATAGTCCAGGTGTATTGGGTAGTCCAGGTGTAAAGTGACCTAACTGTGTGTTATACAGGATCTTCTCTGTGCTCTCTGCCATCCTGTACCTGGGCAACGTGACGTACAGCCAATCGGAAGACGGCCAGGGGCTGGAGGCAGGGCCAGCAGATGTCCTCTCTATCCTGTCTGACCTGCTGAAGGTAGATGTTATTTTGTTGATGGATTTTGTTGTGTATTGTCTATTTATGACTATTTTAAATGGTCAAATAATTAAATAATTCAGCATTAGCTGCTATTGATACTATGTAATGGTGCCTTATTGAATTTGAAAATAAACCATTCTCAATAAATCAATCAATATATTTGTCTCACCTGCTCAAGCTAGGGCAATCACTGTCAATCAATATATTTATTGTCCAGTCAATCAATAAATATGTATTGTCCAATCAATCAAAATCTTCATTATACAGTTGAAGTCGGAAGTTTACATACACCTTAGCCAAATACATTTAAACTCAGTTTTTCACAATTCCTGACATTTAGTCCTAGTAAAAATCCCCTGTCTTAGGTCAGTTAGGATCACCACTTTATTTTAAGAATGTGAAATGTCAGAATAATAGTAGAGAGAATTATTTATTTCAGCTTTTATTTCTTTCATCACAATCCAGTGGGTCAGAAATGTACATGCACTCAATTAGTATTTGGTAGCGTTGCCTTTAAATTGGGTCAAACGTTTCGGGTAGCCTTCCACAAGCTTCCCACAATAAATTGGGTGAATTTTGGCTCATTCCTCCTGACAGAGCTGGTCTAACTGAGTCAGGTTTGTAGGCCTCCTTGCTCGCACACGCTTTTTCAGTTCTGCCCACACATTTTCTATAGGATTGAGGTCAGGGCTTTGTGATGTTCACTCCAATACCTTGACTTTGTTGTCCTTAAGCCATTTTGCCACAACTTTGGAAGTATGCTTGGGGTCATTGTCCATTTGGAAGACCCATTTGCCACCAAGCTTTAACTTCCTGACTGATGTCTTGAGAAGTGCACCAGGCCCTCCTGCAGCAAAGCACCCCCACAGCATGATGCTGCCACCCCTGTGCTTCACGGTTGGGATGGTGTTCTTCGGCTTGCAAGCAACCCCCTTTTTCCTCCAAACATAACGATGGTCATTATGGCCAAACAGTTCTATTTTTGTTTCATCAACCAGAGGACATTTCTCCAAAAAGTACGATCTTTGTCCCCATGTGCAATTGCAATCCGTAGTCTGGCTTTTTTTATGGCGGTTTTGGAGCAGTGGCTTCTTCCTTGCTGAGCGGCCTTTCAGGTTATGTCGATATAGGACATAACCTGACTGTGGATATAGATACTTTTGTACCTGTTTCTTCCAGCATCTTCACAAGGTCCTTTGCTGTTGTTCTGGGATTGATTTGCACTTTTCGCACCAAAGTAAGTTCATCCCTAGGAGACAGAACGCGTCTCCTTCCTAAGCGGTATGATGGCTGCGTGGTCCCATGGTGTGTATACTTGCGTACTATTGTTTGTACAGATGAACGTGGTACCTTCAGGCATTTGGAAATTGCTCCCAAGGATGAACCAGACTTGTGGTGGTCTACAATTTTTTTTCTGAGGTCTTGGCTGATTTCTTTTGATTTTCCCATGATGTCAAGCAAAGATGCACTGATTTTGAAGGTAGGCCTTGAAATACATACACAGGTACACCTCCAATTGACTCAAATTATGTCAATTAGCCTATCAGAAGCTTCTAAAGCCATGACATAATTTTCTGGAATTTTCCAAGCTGTTTAAAGGCACAGTCAACTTAGTGTATGAAAACTTCTGACCCACTGGAATTGTGATACAGTGAATTATAAGTGAAATAATCTGTCTGTAAACAATTGTTGGAAAAATGACTTGTGTCATGCACAAAGTAGATGTCCTAACCGACTTGCCAAAACTATAGTTTGTTAACAAGAAATTTGTGGAGTGTTTGAATAACAAGTTTTAATGACTCCAACCTAAGTGTATGTAAACTTCCGACTTCAACTGTATCACCTGCTCAAGCTAAAGGACCACTTGTACATTGTGTTGACTGACAGTCTGCTCTGTTCCTATAGGTCAAACAGGAGTTGCTGGTGGAGGCCTTGACTAAGAAGAAACAAATGACGGCCAACAACACCCTAGTTCTACACTACACTCTCAAGGAGGTAGGGGTTTTAACATCACATGACATGACAGGGGAAACTCCAATCTGTTGTTATAGCTACCACCTAATTTTTTTTTACATGCCATTTAGCAGACACTTCTATCCAAAGTGCTTTAAAGTCATGCGTGCATACACTCAGGTCATATGTGGGCATATGTTACTGACTATTGTTGTTGTCCTTCCTAGGCTGTAACTATGTTGTTGTTGTTCTTCCTAGGCTGTAACTATGTTGTTGTTGTCCTTCCTTGGCTGTAACTATGTTGTTGTTGTTCTTCTAGGCTGTAACTATGTTGTTGTTGTCCTTCCTTGGCTGTAACTATGTTGTTGTTCTTCCTAGGCTGTAACTATGTTGTTGTCCTTCCTAGGCTGTAACTATGTTGTTGTCCTTCCTAGGCTGTAACTATGTTGTTGTTGTCCTTCCTAGGCTGTAACTATGTTGTTGTCCTTCCTAGGCTGTAACTATGTTGTTGTCCTTCCTAGGCTGTAACTATGTTGTTGTTGTCCTTCCTAGGCTGTAACTATGTTGTTGTTGTCCTTCCTAGGCTGTAACTATGTTGTTGTCCTTCCCAGGCTGTAACTATGTTGTTGTTGTCCTACCTAGGCTGTAACTATGTTGTTGTCCTTCCTAGGCTGTAACTATGTTGTTGTCCTTCCCAGGCTGTAACTATGTTGTTGTTGTCCTACCTAGGCTGTAACTATGTTGTTGTTGTCCTTCCTAGGCTGTAACTATGTTGTTGTTGTCCTTCCTAGGCTGTAACTATGTTGTTGTTGTCCTTCCTAGGCTGTAACTATGTTGTTGTTGTCCTTCCCAGGCTGTAACTATGTTGTTGTTGTCCTACCTAGGCTGTAACTATGTTGTTGTTGTCCTTCCTAGGCTGTAACTATGTTGTTGTTGTCCTACCTAGGCTGTAACTATTGTTGTTGTCCTTCCTAGGCTGTAACTATGTTGTTGTCCTTCCTAGGCTGTAACTATGTTGTTGTCCTTCCTAGGCTGTAACTATGTTGGTGTTGTCCTTCCTAGGCTGTAACTATGTTGTTGTCCTACCTAGGCTGTAACTATGTTGTTGTTGTCCTACCTAGGCTGTAACTATGTTGTTGTTGTTCTTCATAGGCTGTAACTATGTTGTTGTTGTTCTTCATAGGCTGTAACTATGTTGTTGTTGTTCTTCCTAGGCTGTAACTATGTTGTTGTTGTCCTTCATAGGCTGTAACTATGTTGTTGTTGTCCTACCTAGGCTGTAACTATGTTGTTGTTGTCCTTCCTAGGCTGTAACTATGTTGTTGTTGTCCTTCCTAGGCTGTAACTATGTTGTTGTTGTCCTTCCTAGGCTGTAACTATGTTGTTGTTGTCCTTCCTAGGCTGTAACTATGTTGTTGTTGTCCTTCCTAGGCTGTAACTATTGTTGTTGTTGTCCTTCCTAGGGTGTAACTATGTTGTTGTCCTTCCTAGGCTGTTACTATGTTGTTGTCCTACCTAGGCTGTAACTATGTTGTTGTCCTTCCTAGGCTGTAACTATGTTGTTGTTGTCCTTCCTAGGCTGTAACTATGTTGTTGTTGTCCTTCCTAGGCTGTAACTATGTTGTTGTTGTCCTTCCTATGCTGTAACTATGTTGTTGTTGTCCTTCCTAGGCTGTAACTATGTTGTTGTTGTCCTTCCTAGGCTGTAAATATGTTGTTGTTCTTCCTAGGCTGTAACTATGTTGTTGTCCTACCTAGGCTGTAACTATGTTGTTGTTCTTCCTAGGCTGTAACTATGTTGTTGTTGTCCTACCTAGGCTGTAACTATGTTGTTGTTGTCCTTCCTAGGCTGTAACTATGTTGTTGTCCTTCCTAGGCTGTAACTATGTTGTTGTTGTCCTTCCTAGGCTGTAACTATGTTGTTGTTGTCCTTCCTAGGCTGTAACTATGTTGTTGTTGTCCTTCCTAGGCTGTAACTATGTTGTTGTTGTCCTTCCTAGGCTGTAACTATGTTGTTGTCCTTCCTAGGCTGTAACTATGTTGTTGTTGTCCTTCCTAGGCTGTAACTATGTTGTTGTTGTCCTTCCTAGGCTGTAACTATGTTGTTGTTGTCCTTCCTAGGCTGTAACTATGTTGTTGTTGTCCTTCCTAGGCTGTAACTATGTTGTTGTTGTCCTTCCTAGGCTGTAACTATGTTGTTGTCCTTCCAAGGCTGTAACTATGTTGTTGTTGTCCTTCCTAGGCTGTAACTATGTTGTTGTCCTTCCTAGGCTGTAACTATGTTGTTGTCCTTCCTAGGCTGTAACTATGTTGTTGTTGTCCTACCTAGGCTGTAACTATGTTGTTGTTGTCCTTCCTAGGCTGTGACAGTGCGGGACTCGATGGCCATGTCTCTGTACAGCTCTCTGTTTGATTGGATCATCCTGCGCATCAACCACGCTCTGCTCAACAGACGAGACATGGAGGAGGCTGTCTCTGTAAGACACCCCATCAGTGTACTAACCCTAACCCAGAGACACCCCGTCACTGTACTAACCCTAACCCAGAGACACCCGTCACTGTACTAACCCTAACCCAGAGACACCCCGTCACTGTACTAACCCTAACCCAGAGACACCCCGTCACTGTACTAACCCTAACCCAGAGACACCCCGTCACTGTACTAACCCTAACCCAGAGACACCCCGTCACTGTACTAACCCTAACCCAGAGACACCCCATCAGTGTACTAACCCTAAGCCAGAGACAACCCATCAGTGTAGCTAACCCAGAGACACCCCGTCAGTGTACTAACCCTAACCCAGAGACACCCCGTCAGTGTACTAACCCTAACCCAGAGACACCCCGTCACTGTACTAACCCTAACCCAGAGACACCCCGTCAGTGTACTAACCCTAACCCAGAGACACCCCGTCAGTGTACTAACCCTAACCCAGAGACACCCCGTCAGTGTACTAACCCTAACCCAGAGACAACCCGTCAGTGTACTAACCCTAACCCAGAGACACCCCGTCACTGTACTAACCCTAACCCAGAGACACCCCGTCACTGTACTAACCCTAACCCAGAGACACCCCGTCACTGTACTAACCCTAACCCAGAGACACCCCGTCACTGTACTAATCCTAACCCAGAGACACCCCGTCACTGTACTAACCCTAACCCAGAGACAACCCGTCACTGTACTAACCCTAACCCAGAGACAACCCGTCACTGTACTAACCCTAACCCAGAGACACCCTGTCACTGTACTAACCCTAACCCAGAGACAACCCGTCAGTGTACTAACCCTAACCCAGAGACACCCCGTCACTGTACTAACCCTAACCCAGAGACAACCCGTCAGTGTACTAACCCTAACCCAGAGACAACCCAAATCTGTACTAACCTTAACCCAGATACAACCCAAATCTGTACTAACCCTAACCCAGAGACAACCCAAATATGTACTAACCCTAACCCAGAGACAACCCAAATCTGTACTAACCCTAACCCCAACCCTAACCTTAAGCCTTTCGCTTCACATTCTGTAACTATCACTTCCAGTCAAAACCGCTGCCCCACCATTTGTTTGACAAACTTTCAATGCAGCTTAACATAAAGTATTAGTAAGGGAAAGTGGTACAGAAGCACTGCTGTTGACAAATGGCCCATGGGAGGATAAATATAATCAGAACTGGTTGATGACAGAATTCAGGTAAATCATTTGCATTTCAAATAATTTCTAATAATATTGTTTGTTTGTTCAAGTGTTTGTCTATAGGTATCCTGGATATATTTGGTTTTGAGGACTTCCAGACGAACAGCTTTGACCGGTTCTGTATTAACTATGCCAACGAGAAAGTTCAGTATTACTTCAACCAGCACATCTTCAAGCTGGAGCAGGTGAATTCTATACACTACTAATAAACCCTTTACTACACCCCTTAAAGGGTACGTTAATGTAAAGTATTTCATAAAATGTCCCCTTGGTGATCAATAAAGCATTTATCCATTTGTCCACTTATCCATCCATCTATTCACCAATTCTTCCATCCACCCATCCATCCATCTATTCATCCCTTCACTCATCCATCCACTCATTCCTTCACTCATCCATCCATTCATCCCTTCACTCATCCATCCACCCATTTATTAATTCATCCATGTATTCCAGGAGGAGTACCAGGCAGAGGGGATCAGCTGGAGCCCCATTGACTACACAGACAACCTGGGCTGTATCCATCTGATCAGCCAGAAACCCACTGGACTGTTCCACATACTGGATGAGGAGAGCAAGTAGGTCTAGAAGGAGGGCCCAGAGTTTTTACCCTACAACTAGGGCCCAGAGTTTTTACCCTACAACTAGGGCCCGGAGTTTTACCCTACAACTAGGGCCCGGAGTTTTACCCTACAACTAGGGCCCGGAGTTTTACCCTACAACTAGGGCCCAGAGTTTTACCCTACAACTAGGGCCCGGAGTTTTACCCCGGAGTTTTACCCTACAACTAGGGCCCGGAGTTTTACCCTACAACTAGGGCCCGGAGTTTTACCCTACAACTAGGGCCCGGAGTTTAACCTTATTACTAGGGCCTAGAGTTTTACTCTACGACTATGGCCTAGAGTTTAACCCTACAACTAGGGCCCAGATTTTTTACCTACAACTAGGGCCCAGAGTTTTACCCTACAAGTAGGGCCCGGAGTTTTACCCTACAAGTAGGGCCCGGAGTTTTACCCTACAACTAGAGCCCGGAGTTTTACCCTACAACTAGAGCCCAGAGTTTTACCTTACAACTAGAGCCTGGAGTTTTACCTTACAACTAGGTCAGGTCACATGGCTGTATCTCAATAGTCTGTAGTTACATCCTCTCCTTGTCTTATACCTTTATCAGCACTGATCTAGAGGAAGTGGACAGGTGAAAATAAACTTACTGGTTGGCTTCCTCTATAGCTTTTACCTAGCTAGGTCTTTTCAGATCAGTGTTGAGTGGAGATTAATTTAACAGTCTGTCCACTGTCCTTTTTTTCTGTCTCTCTCTCCATGTCCTCAGTCTCCCCCATTCCACAGACAACACCCTGTTGGAGAAGTTCAAGCAGCAGCATCATGATAACCCGTACTTCGTCCCCACAACGGTGATGGAACCAGCCTTCATCATACAACACTTCACTGGGACCATCAAGTACCAGATCAAGGTAGGGATGTAAACCAATGATGTTGAAGGAAGTTGTACAAAAAAATTATACACACAAAATGGTTGAAATGCCTAACATTTTCTGAGGAAATCCTAGCAGACTTAGAAATGTGTTTAACAACATACAGTGAGGGGAAAAAAGTATTTGATCCCCTGCTGATTTTGTACGTTTGCCCACTGACAAAGACATGATCAGTCTATAATTTTAATGGTAGGTTTATTTGAACAGTGAGAGACAGAATAACAACAAAGAAATCCAGAAAAACGCATGTCAAAAATGTTATAAATTGATTTGCATTTTAATGAGGGAAATAAGTATTTGACCCCTCTGCAAAACATGACTTAGTAGTTGGTGGCAAAACCCTTGTTGGCAATCACATTGTCATGCTGGAATACCCATCCACGACCCATTTTCAATGCCCTGGCTGAGGGAAGGAGGTTCTCACCCAAGATTTGACGGTACATGGCCCCGTCCATCGTCCCTTTGATGCGGTGAAGTTGTCCTGTCCCCTTAGCAGAAAAACACCCCCAAAGCACAATGTTTCCACCTCCATGTTTGACGGTGGGGATGGTGTTCTTGGGGTCATAGGCAGCATTCCTCCTCCTCCAAACACTGGTTGGCTTCCTCTATAGCTTGAGTTGAGTTGATGCCAAAGAGCTCCATTTTGGTCTCATCTGACCACAACACTTTCACCCAGTTCTCCTCTGAATCATTCAGATGTTCATTGGCAAACTTCAGACGGGCATGTATATGTGCTTTCTTGAGCAGGGGGACCTTGCGGGCGCTACAGGATTTCAGTCCTTCACGGCGTAGTGTGTTACCAATTGTTTTCTTGGTGACTATGGTCCCAGCTGCCTTGAGATCATTGACAAGATCCTCCCGTGAAGTTCTGGGCTGATTCCTCACCGTTCTCATGATCATTGCAACTCCACGAGGTGAGATCTTGCATGGAGCCCCAGGCCGAGGGAGATTGACAGTTATTTTGTGTTTCTTCCATTTGCGAATAATCGCACCAACTGTTGTCACCTTCTCACCAAGTTGCTTGGCGATGGTCTTGTAGCCCATTCCAGCCTTGTGTAGGTCTACAATCTTGTCCTGACATCCTTGGAGAGCTCTTTGGTCTTGGCCATGGTGGAGAGTTTGGAATCTGATTGATTGATTGCTTCTGTGGACAGGTGTCTTTTATACAGGTAACAAGCTGAGATTAGGAGCACTCCCTTTAAGAGTGTGCTCCTAATCTCAGCTCGTTACCTGTATAAAAGACACCTGGGAGCCAGACATCTTTCTGATTGAGAGGGGGTCAAATACTTTTTCTCTCTCACTGTACATACTGTATATAAACATGAATATTTATATAGAACAAGGGGACAATGTCTTATGGCATGTAGTACAGCTCTGTCTTCACATCACACTGCTCTCTTAACTCTCTTCCATCTTTCTCCCTCTCTCTCCTCTCTTCCCCTCTCTCTCTCTCCTCTCTTCCCCTCCCTCTCTCCTCTCTTCCCCTCCCTCTCTCTCATCTCTTCCCCTCCCTCTCTCTCATCTCTTCCCTTCCCTCTCTCTCATCTCTTCCCTTCCCTCTCTCTCATCTCTTCCCTCTCTCTCCTCTCTTCCCTTCCCTCTCTCTCCTCTCTTCCCCTCTCTCTCTCTTCTCTCTTCCCCTCTCTCTCTCCTCTCTTCCCCTCCCTCTCTCTCCTCTCTTCCCCTCCCTCTCTCTGCTCTCTTCCCCTCTTCATCTCCTCCCTCTTCATCTCCTCCTCCTCTCTGTCAGGATTTCCGGGAGAAGAACACGGACCACGTGCGTCCGGAGATCGTGTCGTTACTACGCAGCAGTCAGCGGGCGTTCATGCGTCAGCTGATGGGGTCAGATCCTGTGGCCGTTTTCCGATGGGGAATCCTCCGGTCCACCATACGCATAATAGCAGTCTTCAAGGAGGCCGGGCGCCGCCGGGCAGCCGCAGGTACACTGCTTTTTAAGGACATTTACCTTGACCTGTCCAATCAGAGCTTTTCAAAGATTTTCTTCATAACATGAACTGGCCAAGCCTGGGAAAGCTCTGGGCCATATTCATTAGCATATAAGTAGCCTATAATTGTAATTGGCAGAGTTTCTTTTTCCTGGTCAGGTTGAGATGTGACTTGCCACACTAAGGTATGGAGAAGATGATGATGATGATGATGAGATGCCTGTGTTCTGTGTACTCTACAGGTCTGGCGAAACCCACCTCCTGTCGCATTACAGGGGAACTGAAGAGGAGACCCATGTTGGCTCTACAGAGACTGTCCAGGTAGGAGAGAGTTACCAGTTACCCCAGGGTGGTAGTAGAGAGTTACCCCAGGGTGGTAGGAGAGAGTTACCCCAGGGTGGTAGGAGAGAGTTACCAGATACCCCAGGGTGGTAGGAGAGAGTTACCCCAGGGTGGTAGGCGAGAGTTACCCCAGGGTGGTAGGAGAGAGTTACCCCAGGGTGGTAGGAGAGAGTTACCCCAGGGTGGTAGGAGAGAGTTACCAGTTACCCCAGGGTGGTAGGAGAGAGTTACCCCAGGGTGGTAGGAGAGAGTTACCAGTTACCCCAGGGTGGTAGGAGAGAGTTACCCCAGGGTGGTAGGAGAGAGTTACCAGTTATCCCAGGGTGGTAGGAGAGAGTTACCCCAGGGTGGTAGGAGAGAGTTACCTCAGGGTGGTAGGAGAGAGTTACCCCAGGGTGGTAGGAGAGAGTTACCCCAGGGTGGTAGGAGAGAGTTACCCCAGGGTGGTAGGAGAGAGTTACCCCAGGGTGGTAGGAGAGAGTTACCAGTTACCCCAGGGTGGTAGGAGAGAGTTACCAGTTACCCCAGGGTGGTAGGAGAGAGTTACCTCAGGGTGGTAGGAGAGAGTTACCCCAGGGTGGTAGGAGAGAGTTACCAGATACCCCAGGGTGGTAGGATAGTTACCAGATACCCCAGGGTGGTAGGATAGTTACCAGTTACCCCAGGGTGGTAGGAGAGAGTTACCCCAGTGTGGTAGGAGAGAGTTACCAGATACCCCAGGGTGGTAGGAGAGAGTTACCCCAGGGTGGTAGGAGAGAGTTACCCCAGGGTGGTAGGAGAGAGTTACCTCAGGGTGGTAGGAGAGAGTTACCTCAGGGTGGTAGGAGAGAGTTACCAGTTACCCCAGGGTGGTAGGAGAGAGTTACCTCAGGGTGGTAGGAGAGAGTTACCTCAGGGTGGTAGGAGAGAGTTACCTCAGGGTGGTAGGAGAGAGTTACCTCAGGGTGGTAGGAGAGAGTTACCAGATACCCCAGTGTGGTAGGAGAGAGTTACCAGTTACCCCAGGGTGGTAGGAGAGAGTTACCAGTTACCCCAGTGTGGTAGGAGAGAGTTACCAGTTACCCCAGGGTGGTAGGAGAGAGTTACCAGTTACCCCAGGGTGGTAGGAGAGAGTTACCTCAGGGTGGTAGGAGAGAGTTACCAGTTACCCCAGGGTGGTAGGAGAGAGTTACCAGTTACCCCAGGGTGGTAGGAGAGAGTTACCTCAGGGTGGTAGGAGAGAGTTACCAGTTACCCCAGGGTGGTAGGAGAGAGTTACCCCAGGGTGGTAGGAGAGAGTTACCAGTTACCCCAGGGTGGTAGGAGAGAGTTACCCCAGGGTGGTAGGAGAGAGTTACCAGTTACCCCAGTGTGGTAGGAGAGAGTTACCAGATACCCCAGGGTGGTAGGAGAGAGTTACCAGATACCCCAGTGTGGTAGGAGAGAGTTACCAGTTACCCCAGGGATGGCCAATCCTATCCACAGAGGACTGGTGTGGATGCAGGCTTCTGTTCCAGCCAAACAGTAGCACACCAGATTCAACTAACTCATCCTTCCTCTCTATCCACAGCTCCTGGCTGGACTTCTCGTTCGATCGGTCTGATGACCCCCCTCTGGAGGAGTTAGAGGACGTCTTCGCCAACTATGAGAACAGGAAGTAAGTGGAATGGTGGGAATGCAGGACGCAGGTTGTTGATGGAATGTTACCCACTGTACTGCAAACACTGCGAACCTGCTGAAGGCTAGTCTGCTGTAGCCAGGCCTATCATTGTCCAGACGTAGATACAGCGCCTTCAGAAAGTATTCACACCCCTTCACTTTTTCCACATTTTGTTGTGTTACAAAGTGGAATTCAAATGGATTTAAAGATATACACAAAATACTCTAATGTCAAAGTGGAGGAACAATCCTAACATTTGTAAAAAAATAAAATAAATAAAAATTCAGTAAAAAAAGAAAAACACTAATATCTTGATTTAGATAAGTATTCAACCACCTGAGGCAATACATGTTATAAACACCTTTGGTGGCGATTACAGCTGTGAGTCTTTCTGGGTAAGTCTCTAGGATCTTTCTACACCTGAATTGTGCAACATTTGCAAAATTATTCAAGCTCTGTCAAATTGGTGGTTGATTATTGCTAGACAATTATTTTCAGATTTAAGTCAAAACTGTAACTCGGCCACTCAGGAACATTCACTGTCATTTTGATAAGCAACTCCATTGTAGTTTTGGCCTTGTGTTTTAGGTTATTGTCCTGCTGAAAGATTAATTCATCTCCCAGTGTTTGGTGGAAAGCAGACTGAACCTGGTTTTCCTCTAGGATTTTGCCTGTGCTTAACTCCATTCTGTTTCCTTTTTATTCAGAAAAACTCCCCAGTCCTTAACGATTACAAGCATACCCATAACATGATGCAGCCACCACTATGCCTGTAAATATGAAGAGTGGTACTCAGTAATGTGTTTATTGGATTTGCCCCAAACATAACACTTTGAAATCAGGACAAATGTTTTATTGTTTTGCCAAATGTTTTGCAGTATTACTTTAGTGCCTTGTTGCAAACAGGATGCATGTTTTAGAATATTTTGATATTTTGATTTTCTCCTATCACAGCCATTAAACTCTGTTACCGTTTTAAAGTCACCATTGGCCTCATGGTGAAATCCCTGAGCAGTTTCCTTCCTCTCCGGCAGCTGAGTTAGGAAGGACGCCTGTATCGTTGTAGTGACTGGGTGTATAGATACACCATCCACAGTGTAGTTAATAACTTCACCATGCTCAAAGGGATATTCAATGTCTGCTTTTTTTATTTAAAAAAAATATATGAGGCATTGAAAAACCTCCCTGGTCTTTGTGGTTGAATCTGTGTTTGAGATTCACTGCTCGACTGACGGGACATTAAAGATAATTGTGTGTGTGTGGGGTACAGAGTTAAGGTAATCATTCATACGTATTATGTGACTTGTTAAGCACATTTTTACTCCTGAACTTATTTAGGCTTGCCATCACAAAGGGGTTGAATACTTATTGACTAAAGACATTTCAGCTTTTCATTTTTTATTACATTTGTAAACATTTCTAAAAACATAATTGCACTTTAACATTATGGGGTATTGTGTTTAGGCCAGTGACAAAAAATCTAAGTTGAATCCATTTTAAATTCAGGCTGTAACACAACAAAATGTGGAAAAAGTCAAGGGGTGTGAATATTTTCTGAAGGCATTCTATATACTGGTCCTTGTCCTCCATCTTTGGCTGTAAAACCCAGTTCATCACCATCTCGGTCTTCTCTCCACATAGAAAGACCAAAGGCAGGAAGAACAAGCAGCTCATTCCTAAGGTAATGTATTAGTAGTTGACATTATCAAAAAGGGATTTCTATGGTTTATATTACTGTACTACCGTCCATACACTTTTACCTGGGGCCGGGAGTTTTTCCTGGTTTGGTTCATGTAGACAGGAAAACCTCATGGCCTTATCTATAACCATATTACAACACTGTACGTCATTGCAGTGCAGGTGTAATTTGATTGATTGATGGATTTGATTGATTCAAATCAAGCTTTATTTATCAAGCTTTATTTATTTTATCAAATCAAGCTTTATTTACGATTGATTGATTGGTTGATTGATTGATTGACGTGTGTGTTGTCCCACAGAATCTGATGAACTCCCGGTCCCTGAAGCACATAGTGGGTCTGACGCTCCACGACCGCACCACCCGCTCTCTGCTCCACGACCGCACCACCCGCTCTCCGCTACACCCACACCAGAGGAAGCAACCGTCCAGCATCAGCGCTCAGTTCCAGGTCTGCTTCCCCAACACAGACACGAGGCCGCGCGCGCACACGCAGGCACACTCACTAACACACACACTCACACTCGCACACACACACACACTCGTAAACATACACACACACTCGCACACACCCTCGCACTCACACACGCACATGCGCACACACTCCCACGCACACACCCTCGCACACACACACACACACCCTTGCACACACACACACACACACACACACACTCACACACTCGCGCACACACACACTCACTCACACACACTCGTGCACACACACCTACCAGCCTGACCAGAATAGAGTAGCGTTGTGTATCACTACAACTCCATTAAAGATCACTAATGGGAGAAGCACACAGCGAGTGGAGCCTCCATTAACTCAGCTGACTGACGTGATGCGATGTTGTTCTGCAGGCGTCTCTCAATCAGCTGCTGGAGACTGTGGGCAGAGCAGAGCCTTTCTTCATCCACTGTATTCGTTCCAATGCTGAGAAGGTAGGGTCACATGTATGCCGTTACGTAGGATGATAGTGTTTTACATTTTGGTCATTTAGCAGACGCTGAAATCCAGAGCGACTGACAGTCAGTATTGATGACAGAATTTGTATCACTTTAATGCATTTACTGATGCAACTCTGTGTCTGTGTGTTCCTTACAGAAGGAGATGCTGTTTGACGATGCTCTAGTCTTACAGCAGATGAGGTACACGGGCATGTTGGAGATGGTACGCATCAGGAAGTCTGGCTACAATGCCAAGTTCACCATCAAGGTAGGCTACACCTTCAGCATTGTACAAATGAATGAGCAGACATCTAACTCTGACCTAATACATGAATGGTACAAGCCACTAACAGTGCACAGATACTGGGCCATCAGATCTCTTATGCCACTGCCATTCTCAACAACAACAAAAAAACGTTGACGTTTTGAAAACTGGATATTAAGTGTGGATAAAAGTAAACCCTGTGACTGTATAAGTTAATACTTCTGTTTATTGAGTCATTTTGATAACAGATGGCCATATTACATGCAGTGATTGATTGTGTGTTGCTGTTGGTTGATGTAGGAGTTCCTAGAGGAGTTTAAGGTGTTGTTGCCTAAAGAATCCACCTCGGCACCGAAGGACATAGCTAACCTGCTGCAGAAGATGGGCCTGGGACAGAGCACATATCAGATTGGGAAAACTAAGGTAACACTTCTTGGCCCCATATAAAAACATCATAACACTAATAATAAATGAATGCATTTTATTTGTATAGCACTTTTCAAGAACGGAAAGTACTTTACAATTCCCAGATAACGACGTCATAACAACATAATAACGACATCATAACGACGTCATAACATTCAAGTAGCCAAGGAGCACTAAATAAAACAAGTTTAAAAAATCCAACAGTAAAAGGGAAACAAGTCCAGTCTATTTGTCTTCATCCTTCCCCAGGTGTTCCTAAAGGAGAGGGAGAGGCAGCATCTGCAGGACACCCTGAACAAGGAAGTGATGCGTCACATCGTCATCCTCCAGCGCTGGTTCAGGACCTGTCTGGTCAGGAGTCACTTCCTCTGCAAGAAAGATGCCGCCATCAGAATACAGGTTTGTACCTATATGGCAGAGACCATGATCATACAGGTAGCTATGGAAACCATGATCATACAGGTAGCTATGGAAACCATGATCATACAGGTAGCTATGGAAACCTTGATCATACAGGTAGCTATGGCAGAGACCATGATCATACAGGTAGCTATGGAAACCAAGATCATACAGATGGCTATGGAAACCATGATCATACATGTAGCTATGGAAACAATGATCATACAGGTAGCTATAGAAACCATGATCATACATGTAGTTATGGAAACCATGATCATACATGTAGATATGGAAACCATGATCATACAGGTAGCTATGGAAAAAACCATGATCATACAGGTAGCTATGGCAGAAACCATGATCATACAGGTAGCTATGGCAGAAACCATGATCATACAGGTAGCTATGGCAGAAACCATGATCATACATGTAGCTATGGCAGAGACCATGGTCATGCAGGTAGCAATGGCAGAGACCATGGTCATGCAGGTAGCTATGGAAACCATGGTCATGCCGGTAGCTATGGAAACCATGATCATACAGGTAGCTATGGAAACCATGATCATACAGGTAGCTATGGAAACCATGATCATATATGTAGTTATGGAAACCATGAACATACATGTAGTTATGGAAACCATGATCATCCAGGTAGCTATGGAAACCATGATCATACAGGTAGCTATGGCAGAAACCATGATCATACATGTAGCTATGGCAGAAACCATGATCATACAGGTAGCTATGGCAGAAACCATGATCATACAGGTAGCTATGGCAGAAACCATGATCATACAGGTAGCTATGTTAATAGTTGATCTCATCTTCTCTTATAGCGATGTTGGCGGGCGTTCCGAGCGGACAACAGGTGCCTTGCGGCCACAGTGATCCAGGCGGCATGGAGAGGTTCTCAGGAGAGGACAGACTACTTGAGAAAGAGGAACAGCATCATGAAAATGCAGGCATTCATCAGGAACAAACAAGGTCCAAACGGGTACTAAGACCATGTTTTTTTCTAACCCACTAATGGACAATAAAGTTGTAGAACTTTGAACTTCATGGCCCTGAGTTTTTCTGACCGGGACAAATGTCTGACCCTACTTCTAGCTCCAAGGCTGAGGGAGAGAAGCCCACCACCCCTCCCCAGCTCCCTCCCAAAATGCAGTCCAGGCACCAGCCCCCGCCCAAGCTCCACACCCAAAACCAGAGAAGCCTGGACAGGACGGAGCTGCACAGTGAGGAACACAGTCCCAACAGAAGCCCCAAGACAGGCCCAGAAGTCATTGGACAGAAGGCCACCCAGAGGAACACAGAGACGGAGAAGAGAGAGGGAAGAGGCTCTCCACCTCCCCTCAACAGACCTCTCTCCCTCCCTCTAGACCCCAAGGCTGGCAGGTACTGTATGTTTCACCCCCATATCTCACCTCTCTCCCGCTCACCCCATATCTCACCTCTCTCCCGCTCACCCCATATCTCACCTCTCTCCCGCTCACCCCATATCTCACCTCTCTCCCGCTCACCCCATATCTCACCTCTCTCCCGCTCACCCCATATCTCACCTCTCTCCCGCTCACCCCATATCTCACCTCTCTCCCGCTCACCCCATATCTCACCTCTCTCCCGCTCACCCCATATCTCACCTCTCTCCCGCTCACCCCATATCTCACCTCTCTCCCGCTCACCCCATATCTCACCTCTCTCCCGCTCACCCCATATCTCACCTCTCTCCCGCTCACCCCATATCTCACCTCTCTCCCGCTCACCCCATATCTCACCTCTCTCCCGCTCTCCCGCTCACCCCATATCTCACCTCTCTCCCGCTCACCCCATATCTCACCTATCTCCCGCTCACCCCATATCTCACCTCTCTCCCGCTCACCCCATATCTCACCTCTCTCCCGCTCACCCCATATCTCACCTCTCTCCCGCTCACCCCATATCTCACCTCTCTCCCGCTCACCCCATATCTCACCTCTCTCCCGCTCACCCCATATCTCACCTCTCTCCCGCTCACCCCATATCTCACCCCTCTCCCGCTCACCCCATATCTCACCTCTCTCCCGCTCACCCCATTCTTCACCACTTACCGCTCCACTGTGGTAGCTGATATGTAGTGAGCTTTCAGGCACTAGCATTCTTACTTTGATACCTACGCACCTGTAACATACACTATTTGGTATAAAGGACCTTTTAAGAGCGCAGACAGCCACCCATCATTTCTAGAGCTTTAAGGCACAAAATGGCTGCCTTGGCATCATTCAGGTGGGTGTTGGTTACGTATTGGTAGAGGATGAGCGAGCTCTCACCTCCACCACCAATACAATGTAAAGTACTTTGAGCACCTGCTGGAAAAGTGGTATATAAATATATTATTATACAATGCAACGTTTTTCGCTAGGTGGAAAAGCATTATATAAATCCAATCCATATTATGTTTTTTAATAGGGATGGAGAGGGGGAGTCAACCGGCCCCTCCCACCACACAGGCTCCCTGGAGGGCTGCTCCCGCTTGGAGGACATCAAGGAGCACACTAAGAGATGGAAGGAGAGCAGAATGGAGGGAGGACACCAGGAAGACTCCCGCCCTGAGGTCCAGCGCCCCAGGGATATGGAGGGGTTGCTGTGGTATGTTATGATAATGTTATGATAATGTTATGATAATGTTATGTCCAGTGGTGTAGTGGAGGGTAAACGGCATTTACGCAACTCTTTAATTTTTGCAGAAATGTTTACGCAGCTTTTGCGGAAAAAAGGCATTGACAGTACAGGGAGCGGTACTTTATTCACCGTGAACTGCGATCAGCGTTTACCCATCTGTTTTCTTACCACTACGTCACTGGTTATGTCATGTCTTAGTATTTCTCTCAACTATATCTGTTAGGACCTTTCAATGTCCCCTCAATATGATCTTGGATCACTAGCTAGATATACACTAAGTGGCCAGTTTGTTAGGTACACCCATCTAGTACCGGGTCGGACCCCCCTTTGCCTCCAGAACAGCCTGAATTCTCTGGGGCATGGAAACGTTGCTCAATTGGTATCAAATGACCTAACGTGTGCCAGGGAAACATTCCCCACACCATTACACCACCGCCACCAGCCTGTACCGTTGACACCAGGCAGGATGGGGCCATGGACTCATGCTGTTTACTACAAATCCTGACTCTGCCATCAGCATGACGCTACAGCAGGGTTCTTCAATTCCGGTCCTGGAGGGCCGAAACATTTCTGTTTTTTATTTCTACCTGGTAGTTAATTGCACTCACCTGGTGTCCCAGGTCTGAATTAGCCCCTGATTAGAAGGAGAGGATGAAAAACAGAGGTGTTTCGGCCCTCCAGGACCGGAATTGAAGAACCCTGCGCTACAGTAACCAGGATTCGTCGGACCAGGCAATGTTTTTCCACTCCTCAATTGTCCAGTGTTGGTGATCGCGTGCCCACTGGAGCCGCTACTTCTAGTTTTTAGCAGATAGGAGTGGAACCCGGTGTGGTTGTCTGCTGCAATAGCCCATCTGTGACAAGGACCGACGAGTTGTGCATTCCGAGATGCCGTTCTGCACACCACTGTGCCATTATTTGCCTGTTTGTGGCCTACCTGTTAGCTTGCATGATTCTTGCCATTCTCTTTAGACCTCTCATCAAACTGTTTTCGCCCACAGGACTGCCGCTGACTGGATATTTTTTGTTTGTCGCACCATTCTCGGTAAACCCTAGACACTGTCGTGCGTGAAAATCCCAGGAGGGCGGCCGTTTCTGAGATACTGGATCCGGCGCGCCTGGCACTGACGATCATACCACGCTCAAAGTTGTTTAGGTCACTCGTTTTGCCCATTCTAACGTTCAATTGAACAGTAATTGAATGCCTCGATGCCTGTCTGCCTGCTTTATATAGCAAGCCACAGCCACGTGACTCACTGTTTGTAGGAGCGAACCATTTTCGTGAACGGGTGGTGTACCTAATAAACTGGCCACTAAGTATACATCTTTCTTTCCCCATTCTCTGATTATCTTTCATCAATATCTTATAGACATTTCTTGAATTATAACAAAGAGTTTACATTTCACATATTTCTCTCTGGAAACTCAGGAACTCTGGGTCGGGGTCAGACAGCTCTCCCTCCGCTACTGAGGTACTGTTTTCTCATACTGTCATACCTCTACTCCCATTACACTATTACGTCATTACATATCACATCTCTACATATCACATCTCTACGTATCATATCACATCTCTACATATCACATCTCTACGTATCATATCACATCTCTACATATCACATCTCTACATCATATCACATTTCTACATATCACATTTCGACATATCACATCTCTACATATCACATCTCTACATATCACATCTCTACATATCATATCACATCTCTACATATCACATCTCTACATATCACATCTCTACATATCACATCTCTACATATCATATCACATCTCTACATATCATATCTCTACATATCACATCTCTGCATATCACATCTCTAAATATCATATCACATCTCTACATATCATATCACATCTCTACGTATCACATCTCTGCATCATATCACATTTCTACATATCACATCTCTACATCTCTACATATCACATCACATCTCTACATATCACATCTTTACATATCACATCTCTACATATCACATCTCTATGTATCACATCTCTACATATCACATCTCTACGTATTACATCTCTGCACATATCACATCTCTACATATCACATCTCTACATATCACATCTCTACATATCACACCTCTACATATCACATCCCTACATATCACATCTCTACATATCACATCTCTACATATCATATCACATCTCTACATATCACATCTCTACGTATCACATCTCTACATATCATATCACATCTCTACATATCAATTCTCTACGTATCATATCACATCTCTACATATCACATCTCTACATATCGTATCACATCTCTACATATCACATCTCTACATTTCACATCTCTACGTATCACATCTCTACATATCATATCACATCTCTACACATATCACATCTCTACATATCATATCACATCTCTACGTATCACATCCCTACATATCACATCTCTACATATCACATCTCTACCTATCACATCTCTACATATCACATCTCTACATATCACATCTCTACGTATCACATCTCTACGTATCATATCACATCTCTACATATCACATCTCTACATATCGTATCACATCTCTACGTATCACATCTCTACGTTTCACATCTCTATGTATCACATCTTTACGTATCACATCTCTACATATCATATCACATCTCTACACATATCACATCTCTACATATCATATCACATCTCTACGTATCACATCCCTACATATCACATCCCTACGTATCACATCCCTACGTATCACATCTCTACATATCACATCTCTATGTATCACATCTCTACATATCATATCACATCTCTATGTATCACATCTCTACATATCACATATCACATCTCTACATATCATATCACATCTCTACGTATCACATCTCTACCTATCACATCTCTACATATCATATCACATCTCTACATATCACATCTCTACCTATCACATCTCTACATATCATATCACATCTCTACATATCATATCTTTACATATCACATCTCTACATATCACATCTCTAAATATCATTTCACATCTCTACGTATCACATCTCTACATATCATATCACATTTCTACATATCACATCTCTACATCTCTACATATCACATCACATCTCTACATATCACATCTCTACATATCACATCTCTACATATCACATCTCTACGTATTACATCTCTACACATATCACATCTCTACATATCACATCTCTACATATCACATCTCTACGTATTACATCTCTACATATCACATCTCTACGTATTACATCTCTACACATATCACATCTCTACATATCACATCTCTACATATCACATCCCTACATATCACATCTCTACATATCACATCTCTACATATCACATCTCTACATATCATATCACATCTCTACATATCACATCTCTACGTATCACATCTCTACATATCATATCACATCTCTACGTATCACATCTCTACGTATCATATCACATCTCTACATATCACATCTCTACATATCGTATCACATCTCTACATATCACATCTCTACATTTCACATCTCTACGTATCACATCTCTACATATCATATCACATCTCTACACATATCACATCTCTACATATCACATCTCTACGTATTACATCTCTACATATCACATCTCTACGTATTACATCCCTACATATCACATCTCTACATATCATATCACAGCTCTACATATCACATCTCTACCTATCACATCTCTACATATCACATATCACATCTCTACATATCACATCTCTACGTATCACATCTCTACGTATCACATCTCTACGTATCATATCACATCTCTACATATCACATCTCTACATATCGTATCACATCTCTACGTATCACATCTCTACGTTTCACATCTCTACGTATCACATCTCTACGTATCACATCTCTACATATTATATCTCTACACATATCACATCTCTACATATCATATCACATCTCTACGTATCACATCCCTACATATCACATCCCTACGTATCACATCCCTACGTATCACATCTCTACATATCACATCTCTACGTATCACATCTCTACATATCACATATCACATCTCTACATATCATATCACATCTCTACGTATCACATCTCTACCTATCACATCTCTACATATCATATCACATCTCTACCTATCACATCTCTACATATCATATCACATCTCTACATATCATATCTCTACATATCACATCTCTATATATCACATCTCTAAATATCATTTCACATCTCTACATATCATATCACATCTCTACGTATCACATCTCTACATATCATATCACATCTCTACATCATATCACATTTCTACATATCACATCTCTACATCTCTACATATCACATCACATCTCTACATATCACATCTCTACATATCACATCTCTACGTATTACATCTCTACACATATCACATCTCTACATATCACATCTCTACATATCATATCACATCTCTACATATCACATCTCTACATATCATATCACATCTCTAAATATCATATCACATCTCTACATATCACATCTCTACATATATCACATCTCTACATATCATATCTCTACATATCACATCTCTAAATATCATTTCACATCTCTACATATCATATCACATCTCTACGTATCACATCTCTACATATCATATAACATCTCTACATCATATCACATTTCTACATATCACATCTCTACATCTCTACATATCACATCACATCTCTACATATCATATCACATCTCTACATCATATCACATTTCTACATATCACATCTCTACATCTCTACATATCACATCACATCTCTACATATCACATCTCTACATATCACATCTCTACATATCACATCTCTACGTATTACATCTCTACACATATCACATCTCTACATATCACATCTCTACATATATCACATCTCTACATATCACATCTCTACATATCATATCACATCTCTACATATCATATCACATCTCTACATATCACATCTCTACCTATCACATCTCTACATATCATATCACATCTCTACATATCATATCTCTAACATATCACATCTCTACATATCACATCTCTAAATATCATTTCACATCTCTACATATCATATCACATCTCTACGTATCACATCTCTACATATCATATCACATCTCTACATCATATCACATTTCTACATATCACATCTCTACATATCACATCACATCTCTACATATCACATCTCTACATATCACATTTCTACATATCACATCTCTACATCTCTACATATCACATCACATCTCTACATATCACATCTCTACATATCACATCTCTACATATCACATCTCTACATGTCACATCCCTACATGTCACATCTCTACATATCACATCTCTACATATCACATCCCTACATATCACATCTCTGCATATTACATCTCTACATATCATATCACATCTCTACGTATCACATCTCTACGTATCACATCTCTACGTATCATATCACATCTCTACGTATCACATCTCTACGTATCATATCACATCTCTACGTATCATATCACATCTCTACGTATCACATCTCTTACATATCGTATCACATCTCTACGTATCACATCTCTACATATAATATTTATACATATCATATCACATCTCTACATATCATATCACATCTCTACATATCACATCTCTACATATCACATCTCTACATATCACATTTCTAAATATCATTTCACATCTCTACATATTATATCACATCTCTACGTATCACATCTCTACATATCATATCACATCTCTACATCATATCACATTTCTACATATCACATCTCTACATCTCTACATATCACATCACATCTCTACATATCACATCTCTACATATCACATTTCTACATATCACATCTCTACATCTCTACATATCACATCACATCTCTACATATCACATCTCTACATATCACATCTCTACATATCACATCTCTACATGTCACATCCCTACATGTCACATCTCTACATATCACATCTCTACATATCACATCCCTACATATCACATCCCTACATATCACATCTCTACATATCATATCACATCTCTACGTATCACATCTCTACGTATCACATCTCTACGTATCATATCACATCTCTACGTATCACATCTCTACGTATCATATCACATCTCTACGTATCATATCACATCTCTACGTATCACATCTCTTACATATCGTATCACATCTCTACGTATCACATCTCTACATATAATATCTATACATATCATATCACATCTCTACATATATCACATCTCTACATATCACATCTCTACACATCATATCACATCTCTACGTATCACATCTCTACATATCATATCACATCTCTACATATCACATCTCTACATATCATATCTCTACACATCATATCACATCTCTACATATCACATCTCTACAAAAACATTTTTTTGTATTATTTAACCATTATTTCATTAGGCAAGTCAATTAAGAACAAATTCTTATTTACAATGACGGCCTACCAAGAGGCAGAAGGCTTCCTGTGGGGACGGGGGCTGGAATAAAAACTACAAATGTAGGATAAAACACACATCATGACGAGAGACACCACAACACTACATAAAGAGAGACACTACAACACTACATAAAGAGAGACACTACAACACTACATAAAGAGAGACACTACAACACTACAACACTACATAAAGAGAGACACTACAACACTACATAAAGAGAGACACTACAACACTACATAAAGAGAGACACTACAACACTACATAAAGAGAGACACCACAACACTACATAAAGAGAGACACTACAACACTACATAAAGAGAGCACTACAACACTACATAAAGAGAGACACTACAACACTACATAAAGAGAGACACTACAACACTACATAAAGAGAGACACTACAACACTACATAAAGAGAGACACTACAACACTACATAAAGAGAGACACCACAACACTACATAAAGAGAGACACTACAACACTACATAAAGAGAGACACTACAACACTACATAAAGAGAGACACTACAACACTACATAAAGAGAGACACCACAACACTACATAGAGACGCCACAACACTACATAAAGAGAGACACCACAACACTACATAAAGAGAGACACTACAACACTACATAAAGAGAGACACCACAACACTACATAAAGAGAGACACTACAACACTACATAAAGAGAGACACTACAACACTACATAAAGAGAGACACTACAACACTACATAAAGAGAGACACCACAACACTACATAAAGAGAGACACCACAACACTACATAAAGAGAGACACCACAACACTACATAAAGAGAGACACCACAACACTACATAAAGAGAGACACTACAACACTACATAAAGAGAGACACTACAACACTACATAAAGAGAGACACTACAACACTACATAAAGAGAGACACTACAACACTACATAAAGAGAGACACTACAACACTACATAAAGAGAGACACTACAACACTACATAAAGAGAGACACCACAACACTACATAAAGAGAGACACCACAACACTACATAAAGAGAGACACTACAACACTACATAGAGACACTACAACACTACATAAAGAGAGACACTACAACACTACATAAAGAGAGACACTACAACACTACATAAAGAGAGACACCACAACACTACATAAAGAGAGACACTACAACACTACATAAAGAGAGACACTACAACACTACATAAAGAGAGACGCCACAACACTACATAAAGAGATACACTACAACACTACATAAAGAGAGACACTACAACACTACATAAAGAGAGACACTACAACACTACATAGAGACACCACAACACTACATAAAGAGAGACACCACAACACTACATAAAGAGAGACACTACAACACTACATAAAGAGAGACACCACAACACTACATAAAGAGATACACTACATAAAGAGAGACACTACAACACTACATAAAGAGAGACACTACAACACTACATAAAGAGAGACACCACAACACTACATAAAGAGAGACACTACAACACTACATAAAGAGAGACACCACAACACTACATAAAGAGATACACTACAACACTACATAAAGAGAGACACTACAACACTACATAAAGAGAGACACTACAACACTACATAAAGAGAGACACCACAACACTACATAAAGAGAGAGACACTACAACACTACATAAAGAGAGACACCACAACACTACATAAAGAGAGACACTACAACACTACATAAAGAGAGACACTACAACACTACATAAAGAGAGACACCACAACACTACATAAAGAGAGACACCACAACACTACATAAAGAGAGACACTACAACACTACATAAAGAGAGACACTACAACACTACATAAAGAGAGACACCACAACACTACATAAAGAGAGACACTACAACACTACATAAAGAGAGACACTACAACACTACATAAAGAGAGACGCCACAACACTACATAAAGAGATACACTACAACACTACATAAAGAGAGACACTACAACACTACATAGAGACACTACAACACTACATAGAGACACTACAACACTACATAAAGAGAGACACTACAACACTACATAAAGAGAGACACCACAACACTACATAAAGAGAGACACTACAACACTACATAAAGAGAGACACTACAACACTACATAAAGAGAGACGCCACAACACTACATAAAGAGATACACTACAACACTACATAAAGAGAGACACTACAACACTACATAAAGAGAGACACTACAACACTACATAAAGAGAGACACCACAACACTACATAAAGAGAGACACCACAACACTACATAAAGAGAGACACTACAACACTACATAAAGAGAGACACCACAACACTACATAAAGAGATACACTACAACACTACATAAAGAGAGACACTACAACACTACATAAAGAGAGACACTACAACACTACATAAAGAGAGACACCACAACACTACATAAAGAGAGACACTACAACACTACATAAAGAGAGACACCACAACACTACATAAAGAGATACACTACAACACTACATAAAGAGAGACACTACAACACTACATAAAGAGAGACACTACAACACTACATAAAGAGAGACACCACAACACTACATAAAGAGAGACACTACAACACTACATAAAGAGAGACACCACAACACTACATAAAGAGAGACACTACAACACTACATAAAGAGAGACACTACAACACTACATAAAGAGAGACACCACAACACTACATAAAGAGAGACACCACAACACTACATAAAGAGAGACACTACAACACTACATAAAGAGAGACACTACAACACTACATAAAGAGAGACACCACAACACTACATAAAGAGAGACACTACAACACTACATAAAGAGAGACACTACAACACTACATAAAGAGAGACGCCACAACACTACATAAAGAGATACACTACAACACTACATAAAGAGAGACACTACAACACTACATAAAGAGAGACACTACAACACTACATAAAGAGAGACACCACAACACTACATAAAGAGAGACACCACAACACTACATAAAGAGAGACACTACAACACTACATAAAGAGAGACACCACAACACTACATAAAGAGATACACTACAACACTACATAAAGAGAGACACTACAACACTACATAAAGAGAGACACTACAACACTACATAAAGAGAGACACCACAACACTACATAAAGAGAGACACTACAACACTACATAAAGAGAGACACCACAACACTACATAAAGAGATACACTACAACACTACATAAAGAGAGACACTACAACACTACATAAAGAGAGACACTACAACACTACATAAAGAGAGACACCACAACACTACATAAAGAGAGACACTACAACACTACATAAAGAGAGACACCACAACACTACATAAAGAGAGACACTACAACACTACATAAAGAGAGACACTACAACACTACATAAAGAGAGACACCACAACACTACATAAAGAGAGACACCACAACACTACATAAAGAGAGACACTACAACACTACATAAAGAGAGACACTACAACACTACATAAAGAGAGACACCACAACACTACATAAAGAGAGACACTACAACACTACATAAAGAGAGACACTACAACACTACATAAAGAGAGACGCCACAACACTACATAAAGAGATACACTACAACACTACATAAAGAGAGACACTACAACACTACATAAAGAGAGACACTACAACACTACATAAAGAGAGACACTACAACACTACATAAAGAGAGACACCACAACACTACATAAAGAGAGACACCACAACACTACATAAAGAGAGACACCACAACACTACATAAAGAGAGACACTACAACACTACATAAAGAGAGACACCACAACACTACATAAAGAGAGACACTACAACACTACATAAAGAGAGACACCACAACACTACATAAAGAGAGACACTACAACACTACATAAAGAGAGACACTACAACACTACATAAAGAGAGACACCACAACACTACATAAAGAGAGACACTACAACACTACATAAAGAGAGA
The DNA here is from genome assembly GCF_020615455.1 of Coregonus clupeaformis. Taxonomy (NCBI): domain Eukaryota; kingdom Metazoa; phylum Chordata; class Actinopteri; order Salmoniformes; family Salmonidae; genus Coregonus; species Coregonus clupeaformis. The sequence continues at coordinate 50,231,427 of NC_059212.1, read as the reverse complement.
CACTACAACACTACATAAAGAGAGACACTACAACACTACATAAAGAGAGACACTACAACACTACATAAAGAGAGACACTACAACACTACATAAAGAGAGACACTACAACACTACATAAAGAGAGACACTACAACACTACATAAAGAGAGACACCACAACACTACATAAAGAGAGACACTACAACACTACATAAAGAGAGACACTACAACACTACATAAAGAGAGACACCACAACACTACATAAAGAGAGACACCACAACACTACATAAAGAGAGACACCACAACACTACATAAAGAGAGACACCACAACACTACATAAAGAGATACACCACAACACTACATAAAGAGATACACTACATAAAGAGAGACACTACAACACTACATAAAGAGAGACACTACAACACTACATAAAGAGAGACACTACAACACTACATAAAGAGAGACACCACAACACTACATAAAGAGATACAACACTACATAAAGAGATACACTACAACACTACATAAAGAGAGACACTACAACACTACATAAAGAGACACTACAACACTACATAAAGAGAGACACCACAACACTACATAAAGAGATACACCACAACACTACATAAAGAGATACACTACAACACTACATAAAGAGAGACACTACAACACTACATAAAGAGAGACACTACAACACTACATAAAGAGAGACACTACAACACTACAGAGACACTACAACACTACATAGAGACACTACAACACTACATAAAGAGAGACACTACAACACTACATAGAGACACTACAACACTACATAAAGAGAGACACTACAACACTACATAAAGAGAGACACTACAACACTACAGAGACACTACAACACTACATAAAGAGAGACCTAAGACCACAACACAACATGGCATAGCACATCTCTACATATCACATCTCTACATATCACATCTCTACATATCACATCTCTACATATCACATCTCTACATATCACATCTCTACATATCACATCTCTACATATCACATCTCTACATATCACATCTCTACTACTGAGGTGCGGCTACATTACATGTCACACCTACACAGGGAGCTAAGATGCTGAAGGGCAACTATATGTGAAGTGTTTTTATGTCTTAACACCCTGCCACTGATGATGACACCCATGGATTGATAGATCCCACTCTTCAGCCGGTCAGTAGGATGGATTGATCCAGCTCTTCAGAAAACAAAAACATTCAGCATTCTTATTGGCAGTTGACCAGGCTACCTCCTCTCCTGCGTTTCTTTCCAACTGTTTTTTCCTGTTTCGTTCCTACTGAACACAGCCCTGTGACAGTGATGGATCTCCCAGTCCCTCACCTTACTTCATCTGTGCTTCTTGACCTTTCCTGACCACCATAGGTCAAGGTGCTCTACCGCAAGCAACCCAAGCACAATCGGGGGTTAGCCACCGCCCACAATGTGCTGATGTTTAACATTGGGGGTTTCCAGGAGGGTGAGTTTTTGGAGTTACCCCCTCCCCCTCATGAACCCCTCAGAGGGGGTCAGTGGGATGGGCCAGTCCAGCCAATCAGCAGTCAACGTCCATCCTCGTAAATCCCGGGTCCAGGTACCAACCGGCCTGAGTCCATGGAATACTATTACGGCCCTGGCACACTGTCACTGACTGACTCTGTTCCTGTGCAGGCTTTGCATGTCTATACAGACATATCCTCTCACTACTGCAGCTGAATGGGTCTGCAGTGTTCTGCACTCTGCAAGGACCTACTTCGGCAACTGCAGGCTGCTCTTCTGCAGACCAGAGAAACAGAACAGTGGCCAGTCACAACCATCCCCTAACCAGGCTGCCATCTAAACACACAGTGGCTGAATGGATCGCTGGATGGATCTCTGTTTCTGGCTTGTTTTTTTTGTCACAATGTTTAGACAATGTCAGTTAATCAGTGTACACTTTACATTCCAGCACTAGTAGCCCAAAGATAGTTGGGGCTAGCTCTGTAGTTGTTGTTGCTGCTGTTGCGTATATGTCCTCTTGTTGACCTCACATCTGTGAAGGTGAAAGGTTTGATTCTGATCATAGGAATGAATCAAATATGTTGTCTTGGAAATAATACTATGGGTTCCTACCAATCACAGAATAATCACTAATATCCTATCTGGTTGAATAAAGGGCATAAATAACAAAAGCAGTAGATACTTTGGTTATTGTTATTTACAGCAAAAAGGTCACAGGTCATGTGGAGGTTAGGCTGTGGATTGGTGGTGCATGCATTGTCTGGAAGGTGTTTCCACCATATTCCTTTACCCCAGTACATTATTTTGACATCCATGAGGGAGAGTGTACTGTTTGAGAGCTCTCTTCAGGGAGGGGGAGGATACACTGTATTAGAGCTCTCTTCAGGAAGGGGGAGGAGAGACTTTATTAGAGCTCTCTGTAGGGAGAAGGGGGAGGAGAGACTGTATTAGAGATCTCTTCAGGGGGAGGAGATATTGTTAGAGCTCTCTTCAGGGAGGGGGAGGCGAGACTATTAGAGATCTCTTCAGGGAGAAGTAAGGGGGAGGAGAGACTGTATTAGAGATCTCTTCGGGTAGAAGGAAGGGGGAGGAGAGACTGTATTAGAGCTCTCTTCATGAAGGGGGAGGAGAGACTGTATTAGAGCTCTCTTCAGGAAGGGGGAGGAGAGACTGTATTAGAGCTCTCTTCAGGAAGGGGGGAGGAGAGACTTTATTAGAGCTCTCTGTAGGGAGAAGGGGGAGGAGAGACTGTATTAGAGATCTCTGTAGGGAGAAGGGGGGAGGAGAGACTGTATTAGAGATCTCTTCAGGAAGGGGGAGGAGAGACTGTATTAGAGATCTCTGTAGGGAGAAGGGGGAGGAGAGACTGTATTAGAGATCTCTTCAGGAAGGGGGAGGAGAGACTATTAGAGATCTCTTCAGGGAGAAGGAAGGGGGAGGAGAGACTATATTAGAGATCTCTTCAAGAAGGGGGAGGAGAGACTGTATTAGAGCTCTCTTCAGGGAGAAGGAAGGGGGAGGAGAGACTATTAGAGCTCTCTTCAGGGAGAAGGGGGAGGAGAGACTGTATTCAAGCTCTCTTCAGGAAGGGGGAGGAGAGACTGTATTAGAGCTCTCTTCAGGAAGGGGGAGGAGAGACTGTATTAGAGCTCTCTGTAGGGGGAAGGGGGGGGAGACTGTATTAGAGCTCTCTGTAGGGAGAAGGAGGAGGAGAGACTGTATTAGAGATCTCTTCAGGGAGGGGGAGGAGAGATTGTTAGAGCTCTCTTCAGGGAGGGGGAGGCGAGACTATTAGAGATCTCTTCAGGGAGAAGGAAGGGGGAGGAGAGACTGTATTAGAGATCTCTTCAGGGAGAAGGAAGGGGGAGGGGAGAGACTGTATTAGAGATCTCTTCAGGGGGAGGAGAGATTGTTAGAGCTCTCTTCAGGGAGGGGGAGGAGAGACTGTATTAGAGATCTCTTCAGGGAGAAGGAAGGGGGAGGAGAGACTGTATTAGAGATCTCTTCAGGAAGGGGGAGGATAGACTGTATTAGAGCTCTCTGTAGGGAGAAGGGGGAGGAGAGACTGTATTAGAGCTCTCTGTAGGGAGAAGGGGGGGAGAGACTGTATTAGAGATCTCTTCGGGTAGAAGGAAGGGGGAGGAGAGACTGTATTAGAGCTCTCTTCAGGAAGGGGGAGGAGAGACTGTATTAGAGCTCTCTTCAGGAAGGGGGAGGAGAGACTGTATTAGAGCTCTCTGTAGGGAGAAGGGGGGGAGAGACTGTATTAGAGATCTCTTCAGGGAGTGTGGGGGGGTGGATGCTGTATTGTGCTAAGGATGTGGTGGCTGCTGTAGGTTAACTAACTAACTCTGGTGTTGCCGGGCCTGGGAGTTATGTGGTACTGCTACACGTACAGACCCTGGGGAAAGGGGATGGTCTGAAAACAAACTGGCTTCATATGAAAGCAAACTTCTCTGTTCTTAAAGGGATAGTGCGACATTTTTGTAATAAAGCCCATTTTCAACTTATCCTTGACAAAATGTTGCACTATCCCTTTTAATAGTTTATTTTCTAGGCACCAACACTCCCCACATGTTACCTGTTAATAACGACCCCACCTGATTGGCCCCCCAGCATGGTTGTGTTGTCTCATGTCATAAAATCTCAGATGTTCAGTAATTGTTTTATCTCTCAGTTTCCGAAATCTTCTGATATTTCCACGGACGGGGCTAGGTTCAGCCGCCCAGATGAGCGCGCAACCCTCAGAGACTCCAGCCAATCCCAGCCGACCACTCCTGAGAGGTAAAGGCCATTCAGCCAACTAGGACACAGGAGGCTGTGAACCATAATCGATTTGTCTGAGTTATTGTCCATACATTGACTGGATGTGATACTGTATGTCAGTATTTTTGTATGGAGGTCTATGAGAGTGTCGAATTACGTGAGGCTTATTTGATCAAATGGAAGTTTGGGAACGTTTAGGCTGTTACAGTTGTACTGATATAAGTGGATGCACGTGGCATTCCGGAAACTTTGAGAAAAAACTACTTAGTTATGACTGTTGTTCACATGCGTATCTACCCTCTCATTGGCTAGAATGGTCCCACCTGATCTTGCCTCCTCCCGCCTGCCTTCCATTATTGAGGACATATTTCCGTTGTTAGAGTGGTAACTCGAGCATCTTGTCAATATAATAGATCATCTTTGCCTGGACCGAGTGTGGTAAACGCTGCTGTATGTTCTTTGCCATGGTTACATGTTAACCCTTTTGTGTTCCACAGGCTTGGCATCTTCAGTAAATTTCGGAAGAAACGAAATGCGTACGGGATGGTGACCAATGAGAATGCACCATCTGGGAGAGGAGGTACTGTAATCCCACCCCCTACAGCAAACTGCTCACTGTGCTGTCCACCTTTTAGCCTGTGCTATGATGATAAACTATTGTAATGTCTTTCACGTCGTGTCTCCTCCACTACCCTCTAGTGGTCAATGGTATAATCTCAACCACACGTCCCCTCTCTCTCTCTCTCTGTCTAAACACACACACGTATCCTTACCTTACCTATAGCCACCTCTACCTCCTCCCCGTACTCTGGACGGCGTCCTAACACCACCATCAGGATCAGCCGAGCCACGCGGGTCTCCGAGCAGTGGAATGCTTCTCTGGAACGGGAGATCACCGACACCAACGAGCTCCGACACCTGGATGAGTTCCTGGGGAACCAGGTGGGATACCTGTCTGGCACTCACCTGTAATCACCTCAGCCTCAGGAGTGTATTGTTTACGGTTTATTGGGATCTCTAGCCTGGTGTTAGATCTATTTGTTCATCATTTTCAAGCACCACAAACTAATCTGGGTCCAGGTTACCAAAGCCTTAGTCTTCAGAGGGTCTTTCAAGAGCAGTTTTTGACTGACTAACTTTCTCACTCACTCACTCACTCACTCACTCACTCACTCACTCACTCACTCACTCACTCACTCACTCACTCACTCACTCTAACACTAACACTAACACTAACTTATTCCTTCACATGTCCTTGCAGTGCATCTTTAGAAAGGTTACCAGTTACACATCTTATTGCAGAGGATTTTAAAGTTGAATCTGGGCTATTTTGAATAGTATACTATGAAATAATGTAACTTCCCATACCTCCCAGGTGAATGAGCTGAGGACCAGGGTAAAAGAGCTGTCAGCGACAGAGAGCATCTTTCTCACAGCCACCATGCAGTTCAGAGAGACCATCAAGGGCATGTACTCCGTCTCTGTGAGTTTACTTCCTGACCTTGGCACCAGAAGAGATGGTTGTATGACGGTTTAGGTTTAAGTATGCATGGTGTATTAATCAAGTTTAGAAGACTGTCTGGAAAGAGATGAAACCAACTCAATAGCATATAGATCTTGACTAGGGCCAGGAGTACACACACGGTAAGTGCTTTATAAAGCACTTTGGAGCACCAATTACCCCCCCACACCCTTCATTAACCCTGTTCTCTCCCCTCCCCTGGTCAACAGAAGCCCCACATCAGCTACAAGGACCTGATGACGGGCTACCACAACTGTGTGTCCAGTCATGCTGGAGCCAAGCAGCTGACTGAGGTCAGCCTGGTGGTCAACCTGTTTCAGTCCGTCCTGGACGGCTTCATACGGGGAGAGATCAAACGAGAGGGGGTTGGGCCGGTCAAGGTAGTTCTGAGTCGGACACATGCACTTGCACACATCCACACACACACGGATACTGTATACACACATGCAGGCACACACACATATGTTACACACACATCTTTGGGTTTGACCTAAAGCATCTATGACTTGATATCTTTGACCTAAAGTATCTTTGACTTGATATCTTTGACTTGATATCTTTGACTTGATATCTTTGACCTGATATCTTTGACTTGATATCTTTGACCTGATATCTTTGACTTGATATCTTTGACCTGATATCTTTGACTTGATATCTTTGACCTGATATCTTTGACTTGATATCTTTGACCTGATATCTTTGACTTGATATCTTTGACCTGATATCTTTGACTTGATATCTTTGACCTGATATCTTTGACTTGATATCTTTGACTTGATATCTTTGACTCTTTTTGAACGCTCCAGAGCATCAGTACATATAGTTTTGAGAAGTGTAAAACATCAGTTGTAGGTGTAATTCTGAGAGGTTCAGAGATGTATTCCACATCTGATCTACTTTACTATTTGTTGCAGACCATGAACAAGCCAAAGACCAGAGGGAAAAAGAAAACATGTGTAAGTTATGACAAGTTGAATTGTCTCATTATGACATCACTAAGTTGAATTGTCTCATTATGACATCCCTAAGTTGAATTGTCTCATTGTGACCATCACTAAATTGAATATCACTGTCACAACCCAGGTCAATGCAACCCAGGTCAATGCAACCCAGGTCAATGCAACCCAGGTCAATGCAACCCAGGTCAATGCAACCCAGGTCAATGCAACCCAGGTCAATGCAACCCAGGTCAATGGTCTGGCTTGAATGATGTGTATTGTGTGTTTCCAGCCCAACAGCCCTTTAGGTCACATGTTCAGTACGTACCAGGTCAACATCAGGCAGTCCTGTGACCTGTGTGGTTTCTACATCTGGGGCATGGAGAAGGCCTACATGTGCAGCGGTGAGTAGCTATCTGTTGTTCACCATTAAACATAGAATTAGAATGCAGAAGAGAACATTACAATGCAGAATTTAGACGAGAACATAAGAACATTCCCTCTATGATCTTATCATTGTGTTCTTTTGTCCTCTGTTCTTTTGTTTAGCTTGCAAATTGATATGTCACAAGAAATGCCTCTCCAAAATCATCACTGACTGCTCAACTCGATGTGCCAGGCTGGTGAGCAGTTTGTCAAGTAATGTTTGGTCAAGTCAAGTTTGCCAAGTTGAGTTTACCAAGTTGGTTTGTCAAGTCAAGTTTATGAAGTAAAGTCTAACCAAGTTAAGTCTGACAAGTAAAGTTAACTCGGTGAAGTCAAGTTTGTCGAGACTATTGATTCATCCTTTGCATTTAGGACGATGGGGGACCTGGCCATCTGCACTTTGGGGTGCAGGTGTGTGTGCTGACCAGTAAGACCTGCCCGATCCCCATGGTACTTCGGATGATGCTGGAGCATGTGGAGATGAATGGCCTGTACACAGAGGGCATCTACCGCAAATCTGCTTCTGTCTCGCTCGCACGGGAATTACACCAGCTACTGGAGACTGGTGAGTCCATTTATCAACGTACCAGAAAACATTGTTTTCCCCATTAAACATATTATGTGGGGAACCATCTGCCGAGACACTGGTGTCAGAACAGAGGACCTACCAAGCTGCCATGAGCAACAGAGAGCTATGGCACGCCATCATCCGGCGCATTGCAAGTACCAGTGGGAAACTACTGTAAAATAAAGTGCAATCTCTTTTTTTTTTGGTCAGACCCTGAGACAGCGACTCTGGAGAACTACTCCATCCACACGGTGACAGGCCTGGTGAAACGCTGGCTCAGAGAGCTGCCTGACCCCCTCCTGACTTACCGCCTCTACAATGACTTCCTGCACGCCGTCGGTGAGTCTGTCTCATGGGTTCTGTTCAGAAGGTCACAGCGTAGCAAAAAAGGTTTAAAAACCTGTGCATTTTTGCATGTACAGAGTTGACAGAGAAATCCATTTAATATACTTGCGTGCTTGATTTAGCTTGCCTACTAGACTACAATTGACCCAATGGTACAGTCCCAAAAGTGCAAACTCTGCAGACCCCCACCCACCCTGCATGCCAGCCAGTCAAGCTAAGTCAAGCACACCTCGAGTACTTAAAATAACTGTATTTGACATTGTGACATTTCATGTGCAGAGTTGCCAGAGCAATCTGAGCGCCTTCGTGCGGTCTACCAGAAACTGGACGAGCTTCCCTCCGCTAACTTCAAAACACTGGAGAGATTGGTCTTTCACCTGGTCAGGTAGGTTATACCACCCTTTCTGTTTTTCACTCTTTTACACATACACTACCAGTCAAAAGTTTGGATACACCTACTAATTCAAGGGTTTTTCTTTATTTTTACTATTTTTTACATTGTAGAATAATAGTGAAGACATTAAAACTATGAAATAACACATATGGAATCCTGTTGTAACCAAAAAAGTGTTTAAATTTGAGATTCTTCAAATAGCCACCCTTTGCCTTGATGACATCTTTGCACACGCTTGGCATTCTCTCAACCAGCTTCATGAGGTAGTCACCTGGAATGCATTTCAATTAACAGGTGTGCCTTCTTAAAAGTTAATTTGTGGAATTTATTTCCTTCTTAATGATTTTGAGCCAATCAGTTGTGTTGTGACAAGGTAGGGGGGGTATACAGAAGATAGTCTTTACCAAATAGGGCTAAGTCCATATTATGGCAAGAACAGCTCAAATAAGCAAAGAGAAATTACAGTCCATTACTGTAAGACATGAAGGTCAGTCATTATGGAAAATTTCAAGAACTTTGAAAGTTTCTTCAAGTGCAGTCGCAAAAACCATCAAGCGCTATGATGAAACTGGCTCTCATGAGGACTGCCACAGAAATGGAAGACCCAGAGGTACCTCTGCTGCAGAGGATAAGTTCATTAGAGTTACCACCCTCAGAAATTGCAGCCCAAATAAATGCTTCACAGAGTTCAAGTAACAGACACATCTCAACATCAACTGTTCAGAGGCGACTGTGTGAATCAGGCCTTCATGGTTGAATTGCTGCTAAGAAACCACTACTAAAGGACACCAATAAGAAGAAGAGACTTGCTTGGGCCAATAAACACGAGCAATGGACATTAGACCGGTGGAAATTTGTCCTTTTGTCTGGAGTCCAAATTTGAGATTTTTGGTTCCAACCGCCATGTCTTTGTGAGACGCGGTGTGGGTGAACGGATGATCTCCGCATGTGTATTTCCCACCGTAAAGCATGGAGGAGGAGGTGTTATGGTGTGGGGGTGCTTTGCTGGTGACACTGTCTGTGATTTATTTAGAATTAAAGGCACACTTAACCATCATGGCTACTACAGCATTCTGCAGCGATACGCCATCCCATCTGGTTTGGGCTTAGTGGGACTATCATTTGTTTTTCAACAGGACAATGACCCAACACACCTCCAGGCTGTGCAAGGGCTATTTTACCAAGAAGGAGAGTGATGGAGTGCTGCATCAGATGACCTGGCCTCCACAATCCCCCGAACTCAACCCAATTGAGATGGTTTGGGATGAGTCGGACGGCAGAGTGAAGGAAATGGAGCCAACAAGTGCTCAGCATATGTGGGAACTCCTTCAAGACTGTTGGAAAAGCATTCCAGGTGAAGCTGGTTGAGAGAATGCCAAGAGTGTGCAAAGCTGTCATCAAGGCAAAGAGTGGCTATTTGAAGAATCTCAAATATAAAATATATTTGGATTTGTTTAACACTTTTTTTGGTTACTACATGATTATATATGTGTTATTTCATAGTTTTGATGTCTTCACTATTATTCTACAATGTAAAAATAAAGAAAAACCCTTGAATGAGTAGGTGTGTCCAAACTTTTGACTGGTACTGTACGTGCATCATGTTGACTGTAAATCGCCATCTATCGAACAAAGGCTTTCCCGCTATGCTTGAACTTAGGTCTCTGAGTTTTCCCTTAGGTCCCTGAATTTTCCCTTAGGTCTTTGAGTTGTTCCTAACCACGTGACCTGACCAGGGAAAACTCTGGGCCCTTGTTATGGTCATTTATAACCCATGTTGTGTATTAGGATGATGATAGAATAGTATTTACTTCCTCCAGAGTGACAAAGTTGGAAAATCACAACCGGATGTCAGCTAACTCCCTGGCCATAGTGTTTGCCCCCTGCATCCTGCGATCCCCAAACACCACTGACCCCTTCCTAGGCATGAAGGATGTCTCCAAGACAACTACGTGAGTCTCTATATAGGAAAAGATTACACACGCACATCCAATGTCTTTGATCAGGTATTAGATATCACAAAAATATGTTCAGCAAAGGTTAAAAAGAGACTGCACAATGGAATACAGTATATGCTATTTCCCAGTTTAGGGTTACATGTGTGCACATACAGTATATCTCAAGGTAGGATGCAGTCAGTCCTTAGTAAGCATTCTGTGATTATTTTGTTGTAAGAAGCCCTGACCTTAACCCTGACCCCCTGACCTTACCTCTCTCCCCCAGGTGTGTGGAGATCCTGATCTCAGAACAGTTCAGACGGTACACTGAGAAGATGAAGGATATCACCGAGCTGGAGTACGCTGAGGCCGTGGCCGTCAACCAGCTCAAACTCAAGAGACGGAACACTGTAAGGACACCATACTCCATACTGTTGTCACAAAGTTGGAAGCACAGAATCGTCTAGAATGTCATTGTATGCGTTAAGATTTCCCTTCACTGGAACTAAGGGGCCTTACCCCGAACCATGAAAAACAGCCCCAGACCATTATTCCTCCTCCACCAAACTCTACAGTTGGCACTATCCATTGGGGCAGGTAGCGTTCTCCTGGCATCCGCCAGATCCGCCAAAACCACTCCAGCCGACGCTTGGCATTGCGCATGGTGATCTTAGGCTTGTGTGCGGCTGCTCGGCCATGGAAGCCCATTTCATGAAGCTCCCAACGAACAGTTCTTGTGCTGACGTTGCTTCCAGCGGCAGTTTGGAACTCGGAAGTGAGCACTCGGCGGTCCCGTTCTGTGAGCTTGTGTGGCCTACCACTTCGCAGCCGAGCCATTGTTGCTCCTAGACGTTTCCACTTCACAATAACAGTGAATATAAACTTGATATACTGAGAATATCTGTGAACACGGATATGGATCACTGTGGGAAGTTCTGCCATTCCCACTGGGAATTTCACTTTGGGAATGCCGTTCCCAACTTCCCACGTTCCCAAAAGTGGTTTGTCTTCCTGTCTTGTCCCTAGTGTATTGACTCATCTACTGTATATCTACAGATCTCAGAGAAACCTTCATCGAAGCTGGACGCCCCTCACATGGACAACCTTGCTCCGTCGGATATAGACATGGAGTCAGAGAGGACCCTCATCGAAAGGATCAAATCCATCAAGCAGGAGAAGTGAGTGAAGAGACGGAGACTCCTCTAGTTCGCTGTTGTCGGGGGCAACATGTAGTCTTGAACCTAGAACAACACATCTGACTGAAACTAATCGGATGTTTTTAAAGAGAAACACACGGTCTCAGTTGGTACTGTAGAAGCTGTCTAGTTCTGTACGTTTCATGTGTTAATGTGTTTGTAACGTGCTGGACTCTGTGGAAAAATATGAATGATATTATAGTTAGTATGTTACAACTGGTTCTAACTACCATCCAGCTCAGCTCAGTGTTTTCTTCAACTAGTTCCTGGAGGACTTTTAGGGGGTTGCAGAATTTTGTTCTAGTCCAGCACTAACTCATGTGATTCAAGTAATCGCTGATCCATTGTGTGTGTGTGTGTGTGTGTTTTCAGGGAGGATCTGGCATGCAGGTTGCCAGAGCTGGAGCAGGATAACTCAGACAACGACAACATGGACTCTGAGTCATCAATCAGCTCAGAGAGCCTGATGGAGGATAGAGTGGGGAGCCTGGACTCAGAAGGTCAGTAGAGAGGTACGGGAGGCCTACACCGTCCTCTGCCTTCTTGCACTTCAACTTTTTTCAACTGTTTGTTTTCGGTAATGCTTTATTTTACAGCCCACTATTACAGCAAATTATTTATTTTACAGCCCACTGTTACAGCCAATTATTTATTTTACAGCCCGCTGTTACAGCCAATTATTTATTTTACAGCCCACTGTTACAGCCAATTATTTATTTTACAGCCCGCTGTTACAGCCAATTATTTATTTTACAGCCCACTGTTACAGCCAATTATTTATTTTACAGCCCACTGTTACAGCCAATTATTTATTTTACAGCCCGCTGTTACAGCCAATTATTTATTTTACAGCCCGCTGTTACAGCCAATTATTTATTTTACAGCCCGCTGTTACAGCCAATTATTTATTTTACAGCACACTGTTACAGCCTATGCTTTATTTTACAGCCCAGGTAGAAACTTAGAAATTACTTTATGAAAACAATAACCTAATAAGTGCATTGTGATTGCACTACTATGATATTCTTAAACCGGGCTGTAAAATAAAGCCTTGTTTTTTATCACTGGGACATTGGTTGACATACTGTATTTTAGTTTGTTTTACCCAACTCCTGCTAGCCAACTCATGGTTATATTAGGGGAGAGATTTGAAGAAACAAGTGGTGTATTCCCTGTTAAAGTGGGTCATGCATGCAGTCTGCATACATTTAGTGCAGGTTTTGTGTAACCAGGTAAATGATTTACTGACAGCCTTACCAGTAACTATGGTATTTCTGCGTTTTGTGTAACCAGGTAACAGTAACTATGGTATTTCTGGGTTTTGTGTAACCAGGTAACAGTAACTATGGTATTTCTGGGTTTTGTGTAACCAGGTAACAGTAAGTATGGTATTTCTGGGTTTTGTGTAACCAGGTAACAGTAAGTATGGTATTTCTGGGTTTTGTGTAACCAGGTAACAGTAACTATGTATTTCTGTGTGTGTGCTCATTCTACTGTGTCTTCGTCTTTGTTCATTTCTGAATGAGGAACCTTTTTTGTATTATTATCAGGAGCAGGCCGACTGTGTCAGCCTGTTGTACTAGTCTGGTCCCAAATCTGTATGCGCTTCGTGTAGCTCAGTACCTACAGATCTGGGACCAGCTGCTATTCGATTAATCCAGAGTGTCTCTACCAGGCCCTGTTTTAACTAGCCTGCTGGTCCCAGATCAGTATGTGGTTTAGCCAATGCCTCTTACTAATCCAGACTAGTTTCTCCAACAGGCAGAGTGAACCTGTTGTGGAGGAGCCAGAGGCAGGAGTGCCCTCCTAAGCCCCCTGATCTGGCCCAGAGAACTACTACAGCCACAGGCCATGACCAGGCCAGGTGGACAGAACCCCCAGCCCACAACAAGACCAGGAGCAGGAACTTCTCAGAGCTGGACATCCCCTTCATAGATGAAGAAGAGGACTAGCCTGAGTGGCAGTCTGTTTTTGCTCCCAGTTGAATTGTCATGCCAAACATGACTGGACAATGACAGCAATGGAGTTGGAAAGAGCACTAAACAGATCTGGGACCAGGCTAGAGGACATCTAGGACGGGGCCATATTGACCTCCGACAGGTGGCGTCACTAATACACCAATGCTAGTCCTTCGACTGATAGCGCTGGAGCTGTATAACGGCAACAAGAACCAAGCACATTCTGTATATTTTCCTACGTCCATTAATGTGTGTGTAATGATCATAGCTCAAATCAAATCTAATTTTGTTTGTCACATGCGCCGAATACAACAGACGTAGACCTTACCTTGAAATGCTTACTTACGAGCCCTAAGAAAAATGTGTTAAATAAACTGAAGGAAAAATAGTAACATAACAATAAATAATAATAACGGGGCTATATACAAGGGGTACTTACCGAGTCAATGTGCAGGGGTACGGGTTAATTGAGGTAATATGTACATGTAGGTAGGGGTAAAGTGACTATGCATAGATAATAAACAGAGTAATTATAATAAATAAGAGGGTCAACGCTGTCATGACTTCCGCAGAAGTTGGTGCCTCTCGTCACCGGCTTTCTAGCTGCCACCGATCTGCGTTTCTGTTTTCAATTGGTTTTGTCTTATTTGTACACACCTGGTTCCCATTGTATGATGATTATTTCCCTATTTAACCCTCTGGTTCCCACATGGTTTTGTGCGTGTTTGTTCGTTGTGTCGTGTCATACACTTTTGTGAGCTGGTGTGTTTTCCCTGTGTGGAAATTAGTGTTTGTTTTGCTAAGTAAAGTACGTTGTGTACTCAGTTCTGTGTCCTGCACCTGACTCCGTCCTACCGCTGCACATTTTGACACCTGACAAACGCAAATAGTCCGTGTGGCCATTTGATTAACTGTTCAGCACTCTTATGGCTTGGGGGTAGAAGCTCTCAAGGAGCCTATTGGTCCCAGACTTGGCGCTACGGTACCGCTTGCCATGCAGTAGCAGAGAGAACAGTCTATGACTTACATTTTACATTTTAGTCATTTAGAAGATGCTCTTATCCAGGGCGACTTATAGTAGTGAGTGCATAAATTTTTATATTTGTTCGTACTGGTCCACCGTGGGAATCGAACCAACAACCCTGGCAAGTGCCATGCTCTACCAACTGAGCCACATGGGAAGTTTTTGGGCTTTCTTTTGACACTGCCTGGTATAGAGGTCCTGGATGGCAGGAAGCTTGGTCCAAGGGATGTACTGGGCCGTACGCACTACCCTCTGTTGCCATACCAAGCGGTGATGCAACCAGTCAGGATGCTCTCGATGGTGCAGCTGTAGAACCTTTTGAGGATCTAAGGACCCATGCCGAATCTTTTCAGCCTCCTGAGGGGGAATAGGCGTTGTCATGCCCTGTTCACAACTGTCTTGGTGTGTTTGGACCACGATACGTCGTTAGTGACGTGGACACCGGGGAACTACAGCCCCGTCTATGTGAATGGGGGCGTGCTCGGCCCTCCTCCTCCTGTAGTCCACGATGCTGCTGTGGATGTTGAGAGCCTCTGAAGAAGGCATCTGTGGTTCTCTAATGATGTCATAATGGAATTACACAAGACACAGTGCAGTCTATACACCTTTGATTTTAGCCATGTACAATCTCATATTATTGTAAAGCCAAGTATTTTGGATGTCTCACCTGTGGACAATAGTATAACGAGGACCAAATCATTTTAATCCATAATACATGAACCTTGTTTGCAATGGACTACTTATATGCCACCTAGTTTGGTACTTTGTGAAAGAAATGTTATATTTTATTGATAATTAACCTAAAATGAAAACAATACAGTCAAGATTGTTTTAAGTTCATCAGCATATTTGTGTTTTTCTCTGTTTTCTGTGAAAGTGAGATGGATATTTTCACCTTGGTCTTCCCTTGAACAAAATATTGATTGGCATTTTCAAATTTTCACAAGCATCCCCCAAAAAACATGACAATTTAAAGGTCGACTCAGCTAAATGACGAGCAGCACTGCAGATATTGCGATGAGCGAGATGCAAGACTTCGCTCTTAGACAGAATCTGCACATGTGCATGAGTTACAATGTGAAGCGTACGGGACCAAAACAGCAGAGAGGTTTAGCCTCACTTCAACTCTCTTACTCTCTTTGTCCATCTACTTCATATCACTGACTCTACCTTTACTATAGTGCACCTTCTCTCTCCCTCCTCATAGATTGACTGACTGCCTGCTCACATAAGTATTTTTGGACAGTACTTTATCAAGTATCACAAATTCATGCAGTTTAGAATGTCTGTGTATTATGAATGGGGTAATTCCATTCATATAAACGCAACATGCAACAATTTCAAAGATTTTACTGAGTTACAAGGAAATCAGTCAACTGAAATAAATGAAGTAGGCACTAATCTATGGATTTTACATGACTGGGCAGGGGTGCAGCCATGGGGGAGCCAGGCCCAGACAACCAGTATGAGTTTTTCCACACAAAAGGGCTTTATTAAAGACAGAAATACTCCTCAGCACAACAAAAACATATAAATGCAACATATAAAGTGTTGGTGCCATGTTTCCATAAGCACAAAAATCTTATTTCTCTCAAATGTTGTGCACAAATTTGTTTACATCCCTGTTAGTAATAATTTCTCCTTTGCCAAGATAATCCATCCACCTGACAGGTGTGACATATCAAGAAGCTGATTAAACAGCATGATTATTACACAGGTGCACCTTGTGCTGGGGACAATAAAAGGCCACTGAAATGTGCAGTTTTGTCTCAAGTTTTGAGGGAGCTTGCGATTTGCCAGAGAATTTAATGTTCATTCAACATCATTTTAGAGAATTTGGCAGTACTTCCAACCGGCCTCACAACCACAGACAACGTGTATGGTGTCTGTGGGTGAGCGGTTTGCTGATGTCAACGTTGTGAACAGAGTGCCCAATGGTGGCGGTGGGGTTACGGTATGGGCAGGCATAAGCTACAGACAACAAACACAATTGCATTTTATTGATGGCAATTTGAATGCACGAAAATACCATGACGAGATTTTGAGGCCCAATTATTATTTTTTTTAGGTATCATTAGTGCCTAATGAATGTATTTCAACTGACTGATTTCCTCGAACTGTAAAACCAATGAAATTGTTGCATGTTGGGTTTTACCTTACATATGATGGACAAGTCTCTGCCCAAAACACCAATACACGAAGACGAGGTGAGAAGGTAACTAACTGTTGGCTACCTGTTTTTTTTTGTATGGTAAAAAAAATGACATATGAACACATGCCTCCTCCAATTAATGATAATAGTCTCGGAGCATGTGTTACTGTACTGCCCGAAAGGATGTCCCTCTGTTCTCGCAAACCCTACAGATGTTGCGGACAAAATACATTTTGTGATCGATGGTACAAACATTTTACTGAACCTATCAAATGTAGAGGTTCCTCTTCCGCCTCCTTTAGCGTCTGCCAATCAGGGCTAAGTCTCGTGCCGGAGGGGCGGTGTGCTATATACACAGGAAGATGGATCAAAATGAGGTGGGGATATGTGCATTGGGCAATCACTTGCTGTGTAGCCGGAGAAGGCGAAGTCAAATATTGAAATTTTTCGAGAGCTTATTCATGAAGTTACCCCTCTGACATCAAGAATGGACATAAGTTAACAATGACGGGAGAAAAGAAGAAGAAGAAGCGGCTGAACCGCAGCATTCTTCTGGCTAAGAAAATTATTATAAAAGATGGAGGCAGTGTGAGTAGCTAAAATATGTAGCTATTTTTCTTCGTTAGCTAGGTACATTGTTATGTTTTGCATAATATTGGTAACTAGCATGATATTTTGTTTTGCTTACTTTGTCAAATTTAGCTACCAGTTGTTTGCGGGCTGGGCCGTTTAACATGTCGTCAGCTCACTAGTGTCTCATGTCAAACGAGCAGCTGTTGGCTAGCTAACGTTAGCTAGGTGGTACAGGTTGTACTGTTAGAGGAAACAAGACACGGCGAGCTAGCAAGTCAGCATTGAGCCACGCTTCATCCGAGTTTGTTTTGTCTTTAGTTACTATGTATGTTTGACGTAAGATTTAGATCGTTTATCATTCTAATTTTGCCTCAAGTGTATGCGCTAACTAGCCAAGCTACTGTAGTAGTCAAACAAAGCAAATCGAACACCTTTAACTCGAGGTGTTGTTGGCAATGGTGTACAGTGTACAAAACATTAGGGACACCTTACTAATATTGAGTTGCACCCTCTTTTGACCTTAGAACAGCCTCAATTCGTCGGGGCATGGACTACAAGGTGTCAGAAGCGTTCCATAGGGATGCTGCCCACGTTGACTCGAATACTTCCCACGGTTGTGGCAAGTTGGCTAGATGTCCTTTGGGTGGTGGACCATTCTTGATACACATAGGAAACTGTTGAGTGTGAAACCCAGCAGTGTTGCAGTTCTTGATACAAACCGGTGCACCTACCACCATAATCCATTCTAAGACACTTAAATATTTTGTCTTGCCCATTCACCCTCTGAATGGCACACATACACAATGCATGTCTCAAGGCTTAAAAATCCTTTAACCTGTCTCCCCCCTTCATTTACACTGATTTGAAGTAGATTTAACAGGTGACCTCAATAAGGGATCATAGCTTTCACCTGGTCAGTCTGTCGTGGAAAGAGCAGGTGTTCCTAATGTTTTGTAAACTGAGTGTGTATGTTAACTTAAAGGAGATGGTATCCTACCGTCTGATTGTTACCGTAGTGTGGAGAACTATACTGAACAAAAATATAAATGCAACAGTTTCAAAGATTTTACTGAGTTACAGATCATATAAGGAAATCGGTCAATTGAAATAAATAAATTAGGCCCTAATCTATGGATTCCACATGACTGTGAATACAGATATGCATCTGTTGGTCACAGATACCTTATCACGCTGAAACATGAGGTGATGGCGGCGGATGAATGGCACCACAGTGGGCCTCAGGATCTCATCACGGTATCTCCGCATTCAAATTGCATTCGCTAAAATGCAATTGTGTTCGTTATCTGTAGTTTATGCCTGCTCATACCATAACCCCATCACCACCATGGGGGCACTCTGTTCAGCACACGTAGTCTGCGTTTTGTGAGGTCGGTTGGAGGCGGCTTATGGTAGAGAAATGAGAAAAAATAAGAAACCCGCACACTGCTCTTGCTAGTATCACACGGGAAACTGTTGAGCGTGAAAAACCCAGTAGCGTTGCAGTTCTTGACACACTCAAACCGGTGTGCCTGACCCCTACTACTCTCTGTTTTAAAGGCACTTAAATGTCTTGCCCATTCACCCTCTGAATGACACACATACAGTTGAAGTCAGAAGTTTACATACACTTAGGTCGGAGTCATTAAAACTAGTTTTTCAACCACTCCACAAATGTCTTGTTGACAAACCTATAGTTTTGGCAAGTCGGTTAAGGACATCTACAAACGTATCTATATCCACAGTAAAACGAGTCCTTTATCGACATAACCTGAAAGGCCGCTCAGCAAGGAAGAAGCCACTGCTCCAAAACCGCCATATAAAAGCCAGACTACGGTTTGCAACTGCACATGGGGACAAAGATTGTACTTTTTGGAGAAATGTCCTCTGGTCTGATGAAACGAAAAATAGAATTGTTTGGCCGTAATGAACATTGTTATGTTTGGAGGAAAAAGGGGGGCCTTGCTGCCACCCCCGTGCTTCACGGTTGAGATGATGTTCTTCGGCTTGCATCATGCTGTGGGGGTGCTTTGCTGCAGGAGGGACTGGTGCACTTCACAAAACAGATGGCATCATGAGGAAGGAAAATTATGTGGATATATTGAAGCAACATCTCAAGACATCAGTCAGGAAGTTAAAGCTTGGTCGCAAATGGGTCTTCCAAATGGACAATGACCCCAAGCATACTTCCAAAGTTGTGGCAAAATGGCTTAAGGACAACAAAGTTAAGGTACTGGAGTGGCCATCACAAAGCCCTGACCTCAATCCTATAGAAAATGTGTGGGCAGAACTGAAAAAGCGTGTGTGAGCAAGGAGGCCTACAAACCTGACAGTTACACCATCTCTGTCAGGAGGAATGGGCCAAAATTCCCCAACTTATTGTGGGAAGCTTGTGGAAGGCTACCTGAAACGTTTGACCCAAGTTAAACAATTTAAAGGCAATGCTACCAAATACTAATTGAGTGTATGTAAACTTCTGACCCACTGGGAATGTGGGAGAAATGTTGTCAGTAGTTTATAGAATAAAACAAAAATGTTATTTTTACTATAAATAGTAAAACGAGAGAAACTGATACTTTTTCCGCAGCTGTATACATACATACATACATACACACACACACACACATACACACAAGATGACTGACAGGGCTCGCTGTTTTGACATTTCACATTCTTAAAATAAAGTGGTGATCCTAACTGACCTAAGTCAGGGAATTCTTACTAGGATTAAATGTCAGGAATTGTGAAAAACTGAGATGAAATGTATTTGGCTAAGGTGTACGTAAACTTCCGACTTCAACTGTACACATTCCATGTCTCAAGGCTTAAAAATCCTAATTTAACCTGTCCCCCCCTTCATCTACACTGATTGAAGTGGATTTAACCAATGACATCAATAAGGGATCATAGCTTTCCCCTGGTCAGTCTGTCATGGAAAGAGCAGGTGTTCCTAATGGTTTGTACACTCGGTGTAGATAAACATTGGATTGGTGATGCTATGTATTGGCCAATGAGAGGCTTTGAAGCTATAGGTCGGCCATATTGGCACTACCCAGTAGGAGGAGACCTCCATAGGAATGAATGGAATTCTATAGTATTTCAATAAATAAAAAATTAAAACAACTAATTAACCGACGTCGGTTCAGCATTTAGTTCGTTTTTTTCTCCCGTTTTTCTGTGCGCTCATCAATTTTTTTTATTTGTATGTTTAGCTCACATAATATAATTTTGAAGTATGCATTAAGGTGTCTGTAATAGAATAAATGTTGCAAAAAAAAGTCATTAAATGCAATTTCTATAGCTTCCAAAATATCTTTTTACAGTGGCGGGGGAGTGGCAAGATGGAGGCACGGTGGCTTCAAAACAGCGAGCCCTGTCAGTCATCTCGTGTGTGTATACAGCTGCTGGAAAAAATTCATAATAATAATAATAATAATAATAATATGCCATTTAGCAGACGCTTTTATCCAAAGCGACTTACAGTCATGCGTGCATACATTTTTGTGTATGGGTGGTCCCGGGGATCGAACCCACTACCTTGGCGTTACAAGCGCCGTGCTCTACCAGCTGAGCTACAGAGGACCATTCGTTTCACTATTTATAGTAAAAATAACATTTTTGTTTTATTCTATAAACTGCTGACAACATTTCTCCCATATTCCAAATTAAAATATTGTCATTTAGAGCATTTATTTGCAGAAAATGACAACTGGTCAAATAACAAAAAGATGCAGTGATGTCAGACCTCGAATAATGCAAAGAAAGTTCATGTTCATTTTTAAACAACACAATACTAATGTTTTAACTAAGGAAAATCAATATTTGGTGGAATAACCCTGATTTTCAATCACAGCTTTCATGCGTCTTGGCATGCTCTCCACCAGTCTTTCACATTGATGTTGGGTGACTTTATGCCACTCCTGGCGCAAAATTTCAAGCAGCTCGGCTTTGTTTGATGGCTTGTGACCATCCATCTTCCTCTTGATCACATTCCAGAAGTTTTCAATGGGGTTCAGGTCTGGAGATTGGGCTGGCCATGACAGGGTCTTGATCTGGTGGTCCTCCATCCACACCTTGATTGACCTGGCTGTG
Source organism: Coregonus clupeaformis (assembly GCF_020615455.1). Classification (NCBI taxonomy): domain Eukaryota; kingdom Metazoa; phylum Chordata; class Actinopteri; order Salmoniformes; family Salmonidae; genus Coregonus; species Coregonus clupeaformis. Next base: position 50,210,047 of record NC_059212.1, on the reverse strand, counting down.
TGGCATGGCGCATTGTCCTGCTGGAAAAACCAATCCTCAGAGTTGGGGAACAATGTCAGAGCAAAAGGAAGCAAGTTTTCTTCCAGGACAACCTTGTACGTAGCTTGATTCATGCGTCCTTCACAAAGACAAATCTGCCCGATTCCAGCCTTGCTGAAGCACCCCCAGATCACCATCGATCCTCCACCAAATTTCCACAGTGGGTGCGAGACACTGGCTTGTAGGCCTCTCCAGGTCTCCGTCTAACCTTTAGACGACCAGGTGTTGGGCAAAGCTGAAAATTGGACTCATCAGAGAAGATGACCTTACTCCAGTCCTCTATGGTCCAATCCTTATGGTCTTTCGCAAACCTCAGCCTGGCTCTTCTTTGCTTCTCATTGATGAAGGGCTTTTTTCTAGCTTTGCATGACTTCAGCCCTGCCCCTAGGAGCCTGTTTTCGAACCGTCCTCGCCGTGCACTTCACCCCAGCTGCCGTTTGCCATTCTTTTTGTAGGTCACTTGATGTCATCCTACGGTTGTTGAGTGACATTTGAATGAGTTGGCGTTCATTCCGGTCAGTAGAGTCGTTTTTTCGCCCTCTGCCGGTCTGTAGCTTTGTTGTCCCCAATGTCTGCTGCTTGACCTTGTTCTTATGAACTGCTGTCTTTGACATTTTAAGGATGGAAGCAACCTGATGCTCACTGTATCCCTCTGCCAGAATTGAACCCTTCTTTTCCTCACTCAAAACTTTCCTTTTCAACTCTTTTGGCATGGTCAATAGTTATTTTTTGATTAATATTACCTTTGAGGTATTATTAGCACTATTTTTGCCATCCAGCTGGTCCTATTGCAAGAGGATAGTGATGACCACAGCAGTGGTTTTGATACTTTTCCATGTTAAATAAGATTATGTTTCGGTGATCACCTAATCAGTACCTAATTCAGTAGAATGAGGTGTGCCTGTGTTGGAATTCAACAGACATTGAAATGGCTGTCATACATGTAGAGATGCTGATTTAAGAAACATTTGCAGTGGTCTCTTAATTTTTTCCACAGCTATGTATGTGTATGTATATTGTGATGTCACGAGAGGCTGTGTCTTGGAGGGACGTTACATCCCCCTGAGGTGGCTGCAAACCCAGACAGCTATGGCTCCATCTGCTGGTATGGTCGGGAACTCCACCCCTCTATGGCCAATCTTCCCACGCAGCTGAAACAAATGAGGAGCTGATGAGCTGAAGGTTTGGGAAGGGAAGAGACACACTGAGGGAGTGTGTGGGGGGTGAAGAGACACAGTCTCCAACCTGGGCTCTCTGGAGGACAAGAGTGCTGCACGTCCACTTCCATGAGGAATATAAGGATTTGGAGATACTTACCTTTGGGAAATACTCACCTTTGGATATAAGCACCTGTGGAAATACGTGAGAGACATTTGGAAGGACTCTTTGCTGGGTTGGCCACTAGCTGCAACGTGGACTACAGTAAGGCTGGGGAAAAGTTATCGGAGCGAGTGAGAATTATGAGTTTGGATGTGGAAGAGACATCCCTGAACTGTTAACCCTTAAAGAGCCACAAGAGAACATAATTTTGTTATATTTTCGTTAATTTCCCAAGACCTATAATAAAATCCTTGTTTTGTTTGAACCTTGTCTCCTTGCACTACTTGAGCAATCCCGCTGAAAGCTGTGTAGCCTCTCGTGACGTCACAGATGGTGGAGAATACGGGCACGCTCAAGCGTTAATAGTGCATGTCAGAGGAGGATACCGAAGGTTTGATCACCCAGTTTTCCAAGTTGGCCGTAGGCTCCCCGCCCGACTGAAATGGAGGACATATTGAAAGCCCTTGTTGCTGGCCAGCAAGCCCAGATGCAAGCAAACGTGGCTCTCTTGGAGGAGCAAAAGAAAGCCAACCTTCTGAAGGCAGAGGAATTGCAGTTGCAGAGACAGAGGGTGGTCCAAAATACCCGCCCAATAAAGGCAAGTGACTTTATATCTAAGATGGGAGCTACCGATGACATTGAGGCATACCTGCATGCATTTGAGGCCACGGCCACTAGGGAAGCCTGGCCCAAGCAACAGTGGGTTGGTCTGTTAGCCCCCTTTCTAACCGGGGAATCACTGAATGCTGTCCGGGACCTGGGCCCTGACCAGGTTACTGACTATGATGCCCTGAAGTCTGAGATCCTCAGCAGATATGGACTCACAAAGTTTGGTATGGCCCAGCGCTTTCACAGCTGGACCTTCCAACCAGACCAACCTCCTCGGGCGCAGATGCATGAACTTGTCCGAATCGCAAGGAAATGGCTGGATCCGCAGAGGAATACAGCAGCGGCGGTGGTGGAGGCCGTTGTGGTGGATCGTTACCTACGCGCCCTGCCTTATGAGGCAAAACGGTTCATCAGTCAACAGGCCTTGACCACGGCTGATCTGACCGTGGAAGCTGTGGAAAAGTACCAGGCCACAGCGGAGATGCTGAATGCTTCCCGAAAAGACCCCAGGAGGGCGGCCCCACCACAAATGGGAAGAACCCGTCCAAAGGACCCCAAGGTCTCGAACCCCGCCGCGTCAGGACTTATCCCGGCTCCAGGGGGAGCCAGAAACCAGGCGGGTCCAAGAAGAGTACACCAGGAGGGGGAAACTTCGACAGTGTTACCGGTGTGGGGAGATGGGACATATCTCCTGGCAGTGTGGGAAACCAGCCGATGAACCTATGCCCACTGCGGAGTCCTCCAGCTCAGCACCCACACACCGTTTGCCTCGCTCTTGGGAGTCGTAGATGGCGGCCCAGATCGACCCCCCACCTGCCCGGTAACTGTGAATCACCATGATGTGGAGGCCTTACTGGATTCTGGTAGCCGGGCCACCCTGGTGCGTAAGGATTTGGTGGGCCCAACGTGTCTGACCCCGGGGAAAGTCCTCCCAGTTTCCTGTGTCCATGGGGACACCAGAGAATACCCCATTACTGAACTTACAATGACCAGCACACGGGGAACCATACACACGACGGCGGGGGTGGTTGATTCCCTCCCCGTCCCTGTCCTAATTGGACGAGACTGCCCAGCCTTTTACCCACTCTGGAGAGAGTCTCAGGAGAGGATAACCCGAGTACCTCGGAAACGGAGAGGCAAGACTCATCCTGGGAAGGCTCCGGTGCAATCCTCCGAGTTACTCACTCCCGCCCGGGCTCTGATAGGGATGGCAGGTGCCCAGACCGACACAGAGACGGAGCTACAGAATCTGGACAAAGAACTGTCTGGTCTGAAGGGGACCGCTGAGAGGTATCGTTTGTTAAAGCAACAGTTAGACATGAAGACAGAAGAGTTAGATATCCTCCAGGCTAAACTCCAACAGAGCTCCTTCCATAAGCAACAGGAGGAGCTGGAGAGGCTGCGCAGGACCATCGAGGAGTGTGAGGAGACCCTGCGCAGTAGTAAGGAGGTCCAGAAGAAGGCAGAGGAGAAGTACAAGGTGTTGGAGAACAAGATGAAGAATGCGGAGGCAGAGAGAGAGAAGGAACTGAAAGCTGCTCAACAGAAGCTAAACTCTGCTAAAACCAAGGCTGATGCGTTCAGTAAGAAACTCAAGGAGAGACAACAGGAGGCTGAGTCCCTGGTCCTAGAGTTGGGAGTAATCGAAGAGTCCCACAGTGCCTGGGCAAGTCCCATCGTACTAGTTCCCAAGCCAGACGGTTCAGTACGATTTTGTAATGACTATCGAAAGTTGAATGAAGTGTCTGAATTTGATGCATACCCAATGCCTCGTGTCGATGATTTAATAGACTCCTTGGGGCATGCTCGTTTCCTAACCACTCTTGATCTCACAAAGGCTACTGGCAGGTGCCCTTGACCCCGGCGTCTAAGGAGAAGACAGCCTTTGCCACCCCGGGAGGGGCTCTACCAGTATACCCGACTTCCGTTTGGTCTCCACGGGGCACCTGCCACGTTCCAACGCCTGATGGATCGAGTCCTTGCGCCCCACAAGAGTGCACGAGCGGCTTATTTGGATGATGTTGTTATACAAAGTCAGGATTGGGCCAGCCACCTACCCCGGGTACAAGCGGTGCTGGATTCGCTCAGGGAAGCAGGGCTCACGGCAAACCCGAAGAAGTGCAAGGTGGCCTTCAGTGAGACAAACTACCTGGGGTACACCATTGGGCGGGGTTGGTCAAACCACAGGAAGCCAAACTGCGGGCCATACAGGACTGGCCGCAGCCCATCAACAAGAAGCAAGTAAGGTCATTTTTGGGCCTCGCTGGCTACTATAGACGCTTTATTGCAGATTTTGCTACCATAGCTGCACCGTTGGACGGAGCTGACGACCAAACGCCACTCACGAATGGTGAAGTGGAACCCTGCGGCGGAGGCGGCTTTCCTCAACCTGAAGCGAGCACTCTGCTCCAGTCCGATCCTGGTGGCACCAGACTTCAAGAAGGAATTCATTGTCCAAGCGGATGCTTCGGAGGTGGGTCTGGGTGCTGTCCTCACCCAGGCACATGACGGTGAAGAACATCCCATTCTCTACCTAAGCAGAAAGTTACTTCCAAGAGAGAAGAACTATTCAACGGTGGAGAAAGAAGGTCTGGCTGTAGTCTGGGCCCTGGAGTCCCTTCGGTTCTATCTCCTGGGCCGACGTTTCATGGTGGTATCTGATCACGCCCCTCTGCAGTGGATGGCCAAGAACAAGGAATCAAACAGTAGAGTAACCAGATGGTTTTTGAGCTTGCAACCGTTTAACTTTTCTGTTGTCCACAGGGCTGGCAAGCACCACGGCAATGCGGACGCCCTCTCCCGGCGTGATGCCTTCTTCGCTGCCTTTACCCCGACGAGGACGTCGGTCCCGAGGAGGGGATGTGTGATGTCACGAGAGGCTGTGTCTTGGAGGGACGTTACATCCCCCTGAGGTGGCTGCAAACCCAGACAGCTATGGCTCCATCTGCTGGTATGGTCGGGAACTCCACCCCTCTATGGCCAATCTTCCCACGCAGCTGAAACAAATGAGGAGCTGATGAGCTGAAGGTTTGGGAAGGGAAGAGACACACTGAGGGAGTGTGTGGGGGGTGAAGAGACACAGTCTCCAACCTGGGCTCTCTGGAGGACAAGAGTGCTGCACGTCCACTTCCATGAGGAATATAAGGATTTGGAGATACTTACCTTTGGGAAATACTCACCTTTGGATATAAGCACCTGTGGAAATACGTGAGAGACATTTGGAAGGACTCTTTGCTGGGTTGGCCACTAGCTGCAACGTGGACTACAGTAAGGCTGGGGAAAAGTTATCGGAGCGAGTGAGAATTATGAGTTTGGATGTGGAAGAGACATCCCTGAACTGTTAACCCTTAAAGAGCCACAAGAGAACATAATTTTGTTATATTTTCGTTAATTTCCCAAGACCTATAATAAAATCCTTGTTTTGTTTGAACCTTGTCTCCTTGCACTACTTGAGCAATCCCGCTGAAAGCTGTGTAGCCTCTCGTGACGTCACAATATATATATTTTAGATTCTTCAAATAGCCACCCTTTGCCTTGATGACAGCTTTGCACAATCTTGGCATTCTCAACCAGCTTCACCTGGAATGCTTTTCCAACAGTCTTGAAGGAGTTCTCACATATGCTGAGCACTTGTTGGCTGCTTTTCCTTCACTCTGCCGTCCGACTCATCCCAAACCATCTCAATTGGGTTGAGGTCGGGGGATTGTGGAGACCAGGTCATCTGATGCAGCACTCCATCACTCTCCTTCTTGGTCAAATAGCCCTTATGCAGCCTGGAGGGGTGTTGGGTCATTGTCCTGTTGAAAAACAAATGATAGTCCCACTAAGCCCAAACCAGATGGGATGGCGTATCGCTGCAGAATGCTGTGGTAGCCATGCTGGTTAAGTGTGCCTTGAATTCTAAATAAATCACTGACAGTGTCACCAGCAAGCATCCCCACACCATAACACCTCCTCCACCATGCTTTACAATGGGAAATACACATGCAGGGATCATCTGTTCACCCACACCGCGTCTCACAATGCCACGGCGGTTGGAACCAAAAATCTCCAATTTGGACTCCAGACAAAAGGATACATTTCTACCGGTCTAATGTCCATTGCTCGTGTTTCTTGGCCCAAGCAGGTCTCTTCTTCTTATCGGTGTCCTTTAGTAGTGGTTTCTTTGCAGCAATTCGACCATGAAGGCCTGATTCACTCAGTCTCCTCTGAACAGTTGATGTTGAGATGTGTCTGTTACTTGAACTCTGTGAAGCATTTATTTGGGCTGCAATTTCTGAGACTGGTAACTCTAATGAACTTATCCTCTGCAGCAGAGGTAACTCTGGGTCTTCCATTCCTGTGGCAGTCCTCAGGCGACTGCACCTGATGAAACTTTCAAATTTCTTGAAATGTTCTGTATTTACTGACCTTCATGTCTTACAGTAATGTTGTTTTTCTTTGCTTATTTGAGCTGTTCTTGCCATAATATGGACTTGGTCTTTTACCAAATAGGGCTATCTTCTGTATACCCCCCCTACCTTGTTACAACACAACTGATTGGCTCAAACGCATTAAGAAGGAAATCAATTTCACAAAAAAATAATTTAAGAAGGTACACCTGTTAATTGAAATGCATTCCAGGTGACTACCTCATGAAGCTGGTTGAGAGAATGCCAAGAGTGTGCAAAGCTGTCATCAAGGAAAAGAGTGGCTACTTTGAAGAATCTCAATTATAAAATATATTTTGAATTTAGCACTTTTTTGGGGGTTACTACATGATTCCATATGTATTATTTGATAGTTTTGATGTCTTCACTATTATTCTACAATGTAGAAAATAGTAAAAAATTAAGAAAAACCCTTGAATGAGTAGGTGTGTCCAAACCTTTGACTGGTACTTTATATATATTTTGTTGGGTGTGTTGCTTTCCTAGTTAGCTAGCTGAAGCATGAGGTTGATACAATGTCTGTAGAGATGATGGCTATAAAATGCATGTTTTTAAATGTAATCTGAAAGGACTATCAAACTTCATGTATTGTCAGTTAATGTGACTTTGTCAGTTCACAGTACATCAAACAAAAAGGCATCTAGCTAGGTAGCTAGCTGAATATGCTGTGAGTTTGCTTGGTTTTGTCAGTTTGGTTCCTTCAATTCAAGCTTCAATAATAAGCAAAAGGTCACTGATCTTGATTGAGTTACGTGGTCCATTGGAACATGGTTTAAGATAGGTACTAGAATTGAGAGAGGGATACCACTTGTTTGTATTGGCTATAGTCTTGACCCAACGAGATCTCACGAGAACCATATCTTCTCAACAATAATTATTTGGATCTCAAATAGCCTTTGACACAATCCTGGTTGCCTGCAGACTAGCTTGGTCTAGGCGACGGCAGTCCCAATGAGACGAGCTGTTCTTGACATTGCATTGCATGATTTGGGGTCTAGAATGAACACACCCACTGTCTTGTAGAGCTGGACCAGCCCTACTTTTACAGCCACCATGGCTTTCCCACCTCTCTGTCAAGACTCCCATGTTCCATCTCTGGGAAGTGTACGCTGCTGCATTCCTCCCCACGCATTTAAAAGGATTGGATTGGTGTTCGCATGGGTAGGGAGTTCCAGCATATTTCCCCAGTCTTTTTCGTTTTTCAAATCCATAAACAGAAGTCCTGGGGCAGAAGGGCAGTCCCACTTGCTATACTCTGCACCTGTTGCAGTTTGGTGGACGTTCACACTGCACACACTACTTTTGAAATGTTTGTTGTCCGTTAGCTATTTAAATGAAAGTGTGTTGGATGTGCATACAGCATTTTGGAATTGTATGTCTGTCAGCTAACTGTTGTCGTCTTTTCTCATCCTCCCTCTCCCTCCTTTTTCTCTTATCTCTCTCTTTTCTGCTCCTCCTCTCTCCATCTCTCCGTTCCGTAGCCCCAGGGGATGGGTGAGCCCAGCGTCTACCATGCTGTGGTGGTGATCTTCCTGGAGTTCTTTGCCTGGGGTCTGCTCACCACGCCCATGCTCACGGTAGGTTAACCCCCTGAGCCCACGGTCACGTCCCGAGAGTGCACTACCTTTTGACCAGGGCCCATAGGGCTTACTCAGTGATAGGTACAACACATAGGACTGCTCACAGCTGAGCCCACCTGCTCACCACCCCCATGCCCACAGTAGGTACTCTAGATGGGTAAACCACCCCACAGCTGAGCCCACCTGCTCCCCTCAAATATGGAGCTTACCTAGGACTACATTACATACAGTAGGGATACAACCCATGCCTATGGTAGCCCAAACCACCACCACACCTAAGCCCACCTACAGGGAACAGGAACACAACACGTAGTGATACACACCACGCCCACAGTAGGTACTGTGGGTAGTTATACAACGGGGTGGGTCTAATCCTGGAAGCTGATTGGTTTCAAACCGTGTTCTAGCCGGTGTCTGTTCCACAAGTTACCAACGGCTAAAGCTATGGCGTCTCGGGCCTAACAACGCCCATGCCAATATATCCTCCAAACACCGGCTTCTCTGGCATTATCACAGAAGTAAACCACCACCTGATCCCAACTGCTCCCCTCAACTATGAAACACACGGTTAGTGGTTACTTAGGGATACATACAGTTGGGATATACAATGCATGCTCATGAGCTTCCTTAGGGATACAGGACATGCATTACAGTAGGGAGACAACACATGCCCACGCTAGCCTAAACCGCCACCACACCTGAGTCCATCCACCTGTTCCGCTCTAGTGTGGAACACGAGCTTCCTTCGGGCTACAGAACAGTAGGGAATAGGCTACACACAATGCATGCAGTACGCTTAGTGCCCTGAGTCGTTCCCCACCACCACTAAACACTGAGCCAACCCTGTTCCACACCACCACTAAACACTGAGCCAACCCCGTTCCCCACCACCACTAAACACTGAGCCAACCCCGTTCCACACCACCACTAAACACTGAGCCAACCCCGTTCCCCACCACCACTAAACACTGAGCCAACCCTGTTCCCCACCACCACTAAACACTGAGCCAACCCTGTTCCCCACCACCACTAAACACTGAGCCAACCCCGTTCCCCACCACCACTAAACACTGAGCCACCCCCGTTCCACACCACCACTAAACACTGAGCCAACCCTGTTCCCCACCACCACTAAACACTGAGCCAACCCTGTTCCACACCACCACTAAACACTGAGCCAACCCCGTTCCCCACCACCACTAAACACTGAGCCAACCCTGTTCCCCACCACCACTAAACACTGAGCCAACCCCGTTCCACACCACCACTAAACACTGAGCCAACCCCGTTCCACACCACCACTAAACACAACAAGCTCATTATAAGTCGCTCTGGATAAGAGCGTCTGCTAAATGACCAAAATGATAAGAGCCCCCTTCCCCCAAAAGGACCGGACTGTATAAAGCATTCATAATGACTGTTTTATATTGCATTCATACCTCCCACCCATTCCTAATTTGTTCCAACCCCTACCAGACAACCAGGGAGTGACATTTCCCCACAAACAGCTGCACTAACGGCTATGAATAATTGAATTGATAATGAAATGTTGAGCAAGCCTGATGACGCAGCCTGTTGTGTGGATGAGAGGCTCTGTGTCGGTAGGAACTAATGGACTGAATATGTAAAGGGACATCAAACAGTGTATTATTTGAACGAGGTCCCTTTCACTTTTGAAAGGGCTTATCAGAGAGCGAGGGGGAGAGAGAAGTTCAGCGCAAGGTTGTTGTTACACTATAGGGTTCAGTCCCAAATGGCACCCTATTCCCTATGTAGTGCACTACATTTGAGAAGGGCCAATAGATCTCTGGTCAAAAGTAGTGCACTATATATAGGGAATAGGGTACCATTTGGGACTGGCCCTAGATATTGTAGACACAGGCAGATGTAAACATGACTCCCCTCAATGGAAGAACTAATCATATCAGACAAACTATATACAATGAACAAAAATATCAACGCAACATGTAACAATTTAAAAATATTTTATTGAGTTGCAGTTCATATAAGGAAATCAGTCAATTGAAATAAATTAATTTGGCCCTAATCTATGGATTTCACATGACTGGGAATACAGGTAGGCATCAGTTGGTCACTGATACCTTAAAAACCACCATTTGCCTCAAGTAACGCGACACATCTCCTTTGCATAGAGTTGTTCAGGCTGTTTATTGTGGTCTGTGGAATGTTGTCCCACTCCCCATCAATGGCTGTGCGAAGTTGCTGGATATTGACGGGAACTGGAACACGCTCCAGAGCATCCCAAACATGCTCAACGGGTGACATGTCTGGTGAGTATGCGGGCCATGGAAGAACTGGGACATTTTCAGCTTGCAGGAATAGTGTACCGATCCTTGCGACATGAGGCCGTACATTATCATGCTGAAACATGAGGTGATGGCGGTGGATGAATGGCATGACTATGGGCCTCAGGATCTCGTCACGGTATCTCTGTGCATTGAAATTGATAAAAATAAATTGTGTTCATTGTCCGTAGCTTATGCCTGCCCATACCATAACCCTACCGCCACCAAGGGGCACTCTGTTCACAACGTTGACATCAGCAAACCACTCGCCCACACAACGCCATACACGCTATCTGCCTGGTACAGTTGAAACCCGCGATTAATCCATGTTTAGTTGAGACCATGTCCTCCTGACCAATACTCAGACTCTGGCTGTGTCAGAAATGGCACACTATTCCCTATATAGTACACTACTTTTGACCATATATAGTGCACTACTTTTGACCAGGGCCCGTAGGGAATAGGGTGGTGCCATTTTGGGATGCAACCCTAGTAATTGTTTGTTCTCTCAGCCCTGTCTGACTCTGAACATGCAACAGGGTCACATTCCTACTGGTGTCATTGACCCCTCCCTCACTTGTTCTCAAGCTGTGCCCCCCATCTCAAATACTGTAGACTTTAAACTGTAGATTTAGGCCTGTATTTGGACTGTATTTTGTATTTCATGCCTGACCTCTGTTTGTGAATTTGAGGGAAATTATCCAATCTGCCTGCTTGCCTCAGTGTGTTTCGGTGACCTTCCTAGACCTCCTTCAGTTAACAATGAAACAAAACGTTGTACTTTAAAAGATACCTAACTTTACACAGTGTGCTGGTGTCCCTTCCACCTTTCTACCTCCGTTTAGTTTCTATGACCTAACTAACCATATTTGTTTCTCTCAGTATCTCAGACGCAGAAAGGTCACTGTCAAACAACGAAGTGGATATTGTGTGAAGGGTATTTTCCTGTGCTATAGTGTGACTAACTGTTGACTAAGTGATCGTTTTAAATTGTTGTCATTTAGCAGACTCTCTTATCCAGAGCGACTTATAGTTAGTGCATTCATTCTTTTTTTGTTATTTTGTTTATATTTAGTTGTTGTTGTTGTTTGGGGGGGGGGGGAGTAAGTGAAGTTACTGTAGTCAAGACCAGTCACCGTAGGTCATAAGTCTGTTACGCTGTACTAAAACAGGCACATCAGTTGATTTTGTGTTCTCTTTATATTGAAGTGGATATTGTGTAAGTGAATGCATGGGTACTTCCCTCTGCTTTAGTTTGACTAACACTGAAGTGTAAACCAGTCACTGTACGGAGTAGGTCTGCTCACTGTATGGACACAACAGTTGAGGTGTTATCTGTGTTTGTTTCCCCAGGTCTTACATCAAACATTCCCTCAACACACGTTCCTGATGAATGGCCTTATTCACGGTGTCAAGGTAAGATAACGCCAGATAACAGCGGCCTAGCCTGTTGCGCCAGGGTCTAGCCTATAGCTTGGACACTCAGTAGTTTTAGAAAAAAAAAATTTAATCAGTCTGTCACTGCCGGGGGGGAGGCGTGTTTTATTTAACCACTGTTAGCTGCACTAGTGCATGATGTGGCCTGAACTCACCATGTTCCATTTGAATCTCAGGTTGTCTGTGTAGTGGGGTGTGTAGGTGCTGTTCATCTCAGGTTGTCTGTGTAGTGGGGTGTGTAGGTGCTGTTCATCTCAGGTTGTCTGTGTAGTGGGGTGTGTAGATGCTGTTCATCTCAGGTTGTCTGTGTAGTGGGGTGTGTAGGTGCTGTTCATCTCAGGTTGTCTGTGTAGTGGGGTGTGTAGGTGCTGTTCATCTCAGGTTGTCTGTGTAGTGGGGTGTGTAGGTGCTGTTCATCTCAGGTTGTCTGTGTAGTGGGGTGTGTAGGTGCTGTTCATCTCCTGTTGTCTGTGTAGTGGGGTGTGTAGGTGCTGTTCGTCTCAGGTTGTCTGTGTAGTGGGGTGTGTAGGTGCTGTTCATCTCAGGTTGTCTGTGTAGTGGGGTGTGTAGGTGCTGTTCATCTCAGGTTGTCTGTGTAGTGGGGTGTGTAGATGCTGTTCATCTCAGGTTGTCTGTGTAGTGGGGTGTGTAGATGCTGTTCATCTCAGGTTGTCTGTGTAGTGGGGTGTGTAGATGCTGTTCATCTCAGGTTGTCTGTGTAGTGGGGTGTGTAGGTGCTGTTCGTCTCAGGTTGTAGATGTTAAAGGTGGGAGTGTGCATGTCTAGTATAGCAGGTTGCATCATGGGAAAGCATGGACTATTAGACCAGAGCCACATGCAGTCCATGTTAGTTAACTGTTAGTTACTCATTAGCTCAGTGCACAGATCACCAAGGTCTCATTCCTCTCTGTCTGTCTCTTTCTCTCTGTCGCTCGCTCGCTCCCTCCCCTAGGGTATTTTGTCGTTCCTGAGTGCTCCTCTGATTGGTGCGCTATCAGACGTATGGGGGAGGAAGTCCTTCCTGCTGCTAACAGTCTTCTTCACCTGCGCCCCCATCCCCCTGATGAAGATCAGCCCATGGTGAGAACACACACACACTCTACTTACTACATCACTAATACATCTATCTCTATGGGCTGTGATTGTGCATAGCCAGATTAATAAAAAAGCATGGTCAACTTTCAAGTGTGTGGAGACATGAAGGTGTTTTAAAGATGCACTGTGCGGAAATCGCTCCGCCATTTCCTGGTTGGTACAATTGTAATAGTTCTACTAATTTCAGTTTGTGACAAAAACAAGCGAGTATAGTGTGGGGCCTTCGAACTCCGCTCTGGACCTCCAAGCCAGTTCCACTGTATGTTTTCATTGTTCCCCTCTAATCAGGGATTGATTTAGACCAGGGACACCAGGTGTGTGTGCAATTCATTATCAGGTAGAACAGAAAACCAGCAGCCTCCGGACCTCGTAGGGTAATAGTTGAGTACCCCTGTTGAGAATCATTGTACCATCTAAACCGCTGTGAAATATATTTTCCATAACCAAAGATATTGTATTTTCAGTTGTTTTGAAGCTGGTGTACAAAACTGAAAGTAAAAGACGCAAAAACTAAACTTAACAACGGGAAGCATAGAAATAGCGCACATAGAACAGATCTACCACTTCTTAGAATTGCTTTCGATGCGAATGACAGATCTATAACACACATTTCTGTGTGAATTTGGGTGTGTCGCCCAAAAAGTTACATATTGCAGCTTTAAGTTCAGGAGTAGAATATGCAACTGGCCCCATATCTCTGCAGCTGGCCCCATATCTCTGCAGCTGGCCCCATATCTCTGCAGCTGGCCCCATATCTCTGCAGCTGGCCCCATATCTCTGTCAGTTTCCCCGTGGTTCAACAGGACCTTCACTGTAGTGGTATCCACAGTCACAATAGAGAGCTATACAGACTTGCTAACATACCACCTCACTCATCTCTTCTGCTCCCTCCGTTCTCCTTCCCGTTCTTTCTCCTCTCTCCTCCTCTCTTCAGGTGGTACTTTGCGGTCATTTCCATGTCCGGTGTGTTTGCCGTCACCTTCTCTGTGATCTTTGCGTATGTGGCAGACATCACGGCAGAACACGATAGGAGCACAGCCTATGGTTTGGTGAGGAGGGACACTGAATAACAACCTATATGGACATCCTATCAGTGTTGTTTTAGCTGTTTTATTTATATATATATATATATTTTCTTCCTCTCCCTCCTCTCCTTTGTCCCCCCCCCCCTTCAGGTGTCCGCTACCTTTGCAGCCAGCTTGGTGACGAGCCCGGCCATTGGAGCGTACCTGTCGGTGACTTACGGTGACACCCTGGTAGTGATCCTGGCTACGGCCATCGCCCTGCTGGACATAATTTTCATCCTGGTGGTCGTCCCCGAGTCACTGCCCGAGAAGATGAGACCGGCCTCCTGGGGAGCACCCATCTCCTGGGAGCAGGCTGACCCCTTCGCTGTGAGTACTGTAGTACTATATACTAATATATTATAGTACTATACTACCTCCTGGGAGCAGGCTGACCCCTTCGCTGTGAGTACTGTAGTACTATATACTAATATATATTATAGTACTGTACTATACTACCTCTTGGGAGCAGACTGACCCCTTTGCTGTGAGTACTCTAGTACAATATACTAATATATTATAGTACTATACTATACTACCTCCTGGGAGCAGGCTGACCCCTTCGCTGTGAGTACTGTACTATATTCTAATATATATTATAGTACTGTACTATACTACCTCTTGGGAGCAGACTGACCCCTTCGCTGTGAGTACTGTAGTACAATATACTAATATATTATAGTACTGTACTATACTACCTCCTGGGAGCAGGCTGACCCCTTCGCTGTGAGTACTGTAGTACAATATACTAATATATTATAGTACTGTACTATACTACCTCTTGGGAGCAGGCTGACCCCTTTGCTGTGAGTACTCTAGTACAATATACTAATATTATAGTACTATACTACCTCCTGGGAGCAGGCTGACCCCTTCGCTGTGAGTACTCTAGTACAATATACTAATATATTATAGTACTATACTATACTACCTCCTGGGAGCAGGCTGACCCCTTCGCTGTGAGTACTGTAGTACTATATACTAATATATTATAGTACTGTACTATACTACCTCCTGGGAGCAGGCTGACCCCATCGCTGTGAGTACTGTAATACTACAGTGAGGGGAAAAAAGTATTTGATCCCCTGCTGATTTTGTACGTTTGCCCACTGACAAAGAAATGATCAGTCTATAATTTGAATGGTAGGTTTATTTGAACAGTGAGAGACAGAATAACAACAAAAAAATCCAGAAAAGCGCATGTCAAAAATGTTATAAATTGATTTGCATTTTAATGAGGGGAAATAAGTATTTGACCCCTCTGCAAAACATGACTTAGTACTTGGTGGCAAAAACCTTGTTGGCAATCACAGAGGTCAGACATTTCTTGTAGTTGGCCACCAGGTTTGCACACATCTCAGGAGGGATTTTGTCACACTCCTCTTTGCAGATCTTCTCCAAGTCATTAAGGTTTTGAGGCTGATGTTTGGCAACTCGAACCTTCAGCTCCCTCCACAGATTTTCTATGGGATTAAGGTCTGGAGACTGGCTAGGCCTCTTCTTGAGCCATTCCTTTGTTGCCCTGGCCGTGTGTTTTGGGTCATTGTCATGCTGGAATACCCATCCATGACCCATTTTCAATGCCCTGGCTGAGGGAAGGAGGTTCTCACCCAAGATTTGACGGTACATGGTCCCGTCCATCGTCCCTTTTCATGTGGTGAAGTTGTCCTGTACCCTTAGCAGAAAAACACCCCCAAAGCATAATGTTTCCACCTCCATGTTTGACGGTGGGGATGGTGTTCTTGGGGTCATAGGCAGCATTCCTCCTCCTCCAAACACGGCGAGTTGAGTTGATGTCAAAGAGCTCCATTTTGGTCTCATCTGACCACAACACTTCACCCAGTTCTCCTCTGAATCATTCAGCTGTTCATTGGCAAACTTCAGACGGGCATGTACATGTGCTTTCTTGAGCAGGGGAACCTTGCGGGCGCTGCAGGATTTCAGTCCTTCACGGCGTAGTGTGTTACCAATTGTTTTCTTGGTGACTATGGTCCCAGCTGCCTTGAGATCACTGACAAGATCCTCCCGTGTAGTTCTGGGCTGATTCCTCACCGTTCTCATGATCATTGCAACTCCACGAGGTGAGATCTTGCATGGAGCCCCAGGCCGAGGCAGATTGACAGTTATTTTGTGTTTCTTCCATTTGCGAATAATCGCACCAACTGTTGTCACCTTCTCACCAAGCTGCTTGGCGATGGTCTTGTAGCCCATTCCAGCCGTGTGTAGGTCTACAATCTTGTCCCTGACATCCTTGGAGAGCTCTTTGGTCTTGGCCATGGTGGAGAGTTTGGAATCTGATTGATTGCTTCTGTGGACAGGTGTCTTTTATACAGGTAACAAGCTGAGATTAGGAGCACTCCCTTTAAGAGTGTGCTCCTAATCACAGCTCGTTACCTGTATAAAAGACACCTGGGAGCCAGAAATCTTTCTGATTGAGAGGGGGTCAAATACTTATTTCCCTCATTAAAATGCAAATCAATTTATAACATTTTTGACATGCGCTTTTCTGGATTTGGTTGTTGTTATTCTGTCTCTCACTGATCATTTCTTTGTCAGTGGGCAAACGAACAAAATCAGCAGGGGATCAAATACTTTTTTTCCCTAACTGTATATACTAATATATTATATAATAATGTACTATACTACCTCCTGGGAGCAGGCTGACCCCCTTCGCTGTGAGTACTATTCATGGGTTGCATTTCCGTCACTCGGATTGCGTCGTTGCCATTGTTATCAACGTTCTACAGACGCCACATTCATATTGATGCTCAAAAGTAGAACTGGGGCTAATGACTTTGAACCGGATCTATTGACTGTGTTGTCTAAAATACACTGTAGGTGCTTTGGATTATGATGATATTGATAAAGCAGGCACACATTTAGTAGGAAACAACTTTGCTATCATCATGTTGTCTAATTTACTTTAGACAGATGGCAATGTTGCAGTGGTGGAAAAAGAACCCAATTGTCATACTTGAGTAAAAGTAAAGATGCCTTAATAGAAAATGACTCAAGTAAAAGTGAGTCACCCAGTAAAATACTAAATGTAATTGCTGAAATATACTTAAGTATCAAAAGTAAAAGTATAAATCATTTCAAATTCCTTATGTTAAGCAAACCAGACGGCACAATTTAATTTTAAATTTTTTAATTTACAGATGGCCAGGGACACACTCCAACATTCAAACATAATTTACAAACAAAGCATTTGTGTTTTGTGGGTTCTGCCAGATCAGAGGCAGTAGGGATGACCAGGGATGTTCTCTTGATTAGTGTGTGTGAATTGGACCATTTTCCTGTCCTGTTAAGAATTCAAAGTACTTTTGTACTTTTGGGTGTCAGGGAAATTGTATGAAGTAAAAAGTACATAATATTCTTTAGGAATGTAGTACAGTAAAAGTTGTCAAATATAAATAGTAAAGTACAGATACCCCAAAAAACTACTTCAGTAGTACTTTCAAGAATTTTTACTTAAGTACTTTAAACCACTTCAATGTTGTCATTAGCTAGCAAAGTTTGTCAAAAATAGCTAACAATGCTAACGTTAGCTATCTAAAATCTCTCCTCAATATTAGCTGGATAGCCAACGTTATACTGCATCTAAAGTCAAATCAAAATAATGACAAAAGGTTTTCCTACTAATTATTTGCCTTCTTTAGAATTAAGACCAAATCTTCATCAGTGCCTTATGAGGATGCATTGAGTAGACTGCTCAGTTGGGCATCAGTCCTAAAACGAACATTCAAAACAATATCGAAGTAACGTGCAACTATGAATAGTGTAATAATTCTTAGGAACAGGACAATCAATCTGTGTTTATGACAACAAAATTCATCTGAATCTAATGTGTTGTGTGTGTGTGTGTGTGTGTGTGTGTGTGTGTTGTGTGTGTGTGTCCTCTCCAGTCCCTGCGGAAGGTGGGCCAGGATTCCACGGTGCTTCTCATCTGCATCACGGTGTTCCTGTCTTACCTACCTGAGGCCGGACAATACTCCAGTTTCTTTCTCTATCTCAGACAGGTACTGACAACACCTAGCCTCACCCCCTACAGGGTTCTCCAACTGGTGGCCCGCAGGCCGAATTTGGCCCGCGTGTGATTTAATTTAGCCCCACAGGTTTTCTGAGCAATTTTGTGTACCACACAGATGTAGTACATGGAGTTTAGTAAAAATACAGTAAAAAAACATATTTGAAAAAAATAGCATTTGTAAAATAAAAAGACAGCAGTATCTTCTATGTGGCATTTATGGCAGGCTTTCTACGTATGACCATAATGGTGACCAGATTTTCCAGAACTTTTCAGTCCTCGTACAGGTCAAAAGTGAGTTTTTTTGGGGGGGCTGTATAATAGTAGAAAGCTGAAAGCCACATCCTCGCAGACAGTATTTCAGGTGTGGACCTTCAAAATAGACGAGTATTAAACAGATGTTCAAAAGAGTCGGGATCAAATAAAATGTTAGTCAAAATAAAGTAGTTATACGTTCGGTGAAAGAGCAAATTGTCTAAGATCTTCTGAATTTGTAAATGAACCTCATTCCAAAATACGTGCATAAAGGTGCCAGTATCTTGTTGACATTTGAAACAAATTAAGGCAAACAGGTGTAAAGTAGGTTCTATGAAATAATGAAACATAGTTATTGTATGCTTATAGAGGTGCATTTGGGGTAGACCCTTTCACAGATAGCAGTCCAGTCCTCATCACCAAATGCACTCCCAATGTCTCTCTTCCAAATATACAGTGGGGAGGACAAATATTTGATACACTGCCAATTTTGCAGGTTTTCCTACTTACAAAGCATTTAGAGATCTGTAATTTTTATCATAGGTACACTTCAACTGTGAGAGACGGAATCTAAAACAAAAATCACATTGTATGATTTTTAAGTAATTAATTTGCATTTTATTGCATGACATAAGTATTTGATACATCAGAAAAGCAGAACTTAATATTTGGTACAGAAACCTTTGTTTGCAATTACAGAGATCATACGTTTCCTGTAGGTCTTGACCAGGTTTGCACACACTCCTCCATACAGACCTTCTCCAGATCCTTCAGGTTTCGGGGCTGTCGCTGGGCAATACGGACTTTCAGCTCCCTCCAAAGATTTTCTATTGGGTTCAGGTCTGGAGACTGGCTAGGCCACTCCAGGACCTTGAGATGCTTCTTACGGAGCCAATCCTTAGTTGCCCTGGCTGTGTGTTTCGGGTCGTTGTCATGCTGGAAGACCCAGCCATGACCCATCTTCAATGCTCTTACTGAGGGAAGGAGGTTGTTGGCCAAGATCTCGCGATACATGGCCCCATCCATCCTCCCCTCAATACGGTGCAGTCATCCTGTCCCCTTTGCAGAAAAGCATCCCCAAAGAATGATGTTTCCACCTCCATGCTTCACGGTTGCGATGGTGTTCTTGGGGTTGTACTCATCCTTCTTCTTCCTCCAAACACGGCGAGTGGAGTTTAGACCAAAAAGCTATATTTTTTTCTCATCAGACCACATGACCTTCTCCCATTCCTCCTCTGGATCATCCAGATGGTTATTGGCAAACTTCAGACGGGCCTGGACATGTGCTGGCTTGAGCAGGGGGACCTTGCGTGCACTGCAGGATTTTAATCCATGACGGCGTAGTGTTACTAATGGTTTTCTTTGAGACTGTGGTCCCAGCTCTCTTCAGGTCATTGACCAGGTCCTGCCGTGTAGTTCTGGGCTGATCCCTCACCTTCCTCATGATCATTGATGCCCCACGAGGTGAGATCTTGCATGGAGCCCCAGACCGAGGGTGATTGACCGTCATCTTGAACTTCTTCCATTTTCTAATAATTGCGCCAACAGTTGTTGCCTTCTCACCAAGCTGCTTGCCTATTGTCCTGTAGCCCATCCAAGCCTTGTGCAGGTCTACAATTGTATCCCTGATGTCCTTACACAGCTCTCTGGTCTTGGCCATTGTGGAGGGGTTTGAGTGTGTGGACAGGTGTCTTTTTATACAGGTAACGAGTTCAAACAGGTGCAGTTAATACAGGTAATGAGTGGAGAACAGGAGGGCTTCTTAAAGAAAAACTAACAGGTCTGTGAGAGCTGGAATTCTTACTGGTTGGTAGGTGATCAAATACTTGTCATGCAATAAAATGCAAATTAATTACTTAAAAATCATACAATGTGATTTTCTGGATTTTTGTTTTAGATTCCGTATCTATGATAAAAATTACAGACCTCTACATGCTTTGTAAGTAGGAAAACCTGCAAAATCGGCAGTGTATCAAATACTTGTTCTCCCCACTGTATCTCAATGTGTCAGATTAAACCCCTCCGAACAGTAGAATTAAAAACAGTTTTTCCAACCACAGTAATTTGAAAATATTGTTTAACCACTTTATTCTGGCCCTCTACAAAATGGGTGGGTGAATGAAACAACCATACAAATGAATAATATATATATATATATATATATTTACAGCTGTCCTTACATATTTGTCCCTTATTTGGGGGAAAGTCAGGATTAAGAGTAATCGGTGACCAGAGTGATATATGGTGTGGATTCTGCAAGTATCTCCTTGCATCTCTCCAAGCTAAGCGTGTATTACATGTTATTAAATGGTCAGATGAGACCAGAATTTTTCACAATTATTAATAAATGGTAACGAACATAAGGCACTTGGAATGACATTCTGTTGATTCCATCCCAACCCAAAGTGAGTCACATCTGTCTAGGCACAAACACGTGCTTGATGTGAGCAGGCCAATGATATAGTAGAGCCCTCGCAAGTCCTTACGCTTAATTAGTTTGTTCAATTTGATTCTAGGTTTCTTATTGTTCCACAAATATTTAGAGATACTGGCATTCACATAAAAAAAGTATAATATATATATTTAAGGACTGATAGGTGACAGGGAAGACTTTGGAATAAACAATTTAATTGAGGAAGGATGTTAATCTTGCCAAAAAGAGAGTTTGGTAAAACAGACCGGTTAGCCGGGTCCTGCTTAATTTTTGTGAGCAAGGCACATCATTTGAGGATAACAGCTCTTTTAAGGTATGGTGTGGCAAACGGTGACCTCCAGAAGTATTGGGACAGTGACAATTTTGTTGTTGTTTTGGCTCTGTAGTCCAGCAATTTGGAAAAATGCAGACTGTCAGCTTTAATTTGAGGGTATTTTCATCCATATCAGGTGAACCGTTTAGAAATTACAGCACTTTTTGTACATAGTCCCCTCATTTTAGGGGACCAAATGTATTGGGACAAATTCACTTATGTGTATTAAAGTAGTTAAAAGTGTAGTATTTGGTCCCATATTCATAGCACGCAATGACTACATCAGGCTTGTGACTCTACACATTTGTTGGATGCAGTTGCTGTTATTTTTGGTTTTGTTTCAGATTATTTTGTGCCCAATATAGAAATGAATGGTAAATAATGTATTGTGTCATTTTGGAGTCACTTTTATTGTAAATAAGAATATCATATTTTTCTAAACACTTCTACATGAATGTGGATGGTACCATGATTACGGTTAATCCTGAATGAATCGTGAATAATGATGAGTGAGAAAGGGTCAATGATCATACCCCCAAGACATGCTTAACCCTCTCACCATTACAATTACAGGGGAGGTTAGCATTTTTGCGGGGGTATGATATTTGTGCGTCTAACTTTCTCACTCATCATTATTCACGATTTCATTCAGGATTATCCGTAATCATGGTAACAGCCGCATCAAACCAACCCCTAACCCCTAGCCTCATCCCCTATTTTGGTGGGTAGATTCAGTGATGCATCAGCAAATTTATAGTGGAGTACAAAAATAGTACAATGTGGTCTGCTTCATATCTGTCTATTCACTGAAGGCCTTCCAACGAACTCCCCACAAACTCCTTAGAAAGTGGCCAAGTAGGGGAACTGTTACAGTGTCGTCAACATGGTCTAGTCTGTCCCTAGTTAACTACAGTTGGAGAAGTAGTCAGCCAGCAGTGCTCAAAACTGCGCCCAAAACACTCGCATTTGCGGCCCTTTGACATGGCAGTGTGACACCAGTTATTTTTTTTATTGGTCGCTGGGTGCCAGTGAAATAAATGTAGCTGGTCGAGTAAGTTTTTGTTCTTAATTTGCTTCTTTTTTTTATTATCAAGATTTATTCAAACAGCAATTTTATTTTTTATTTTTTTATTTCACCTTTATTTAACCAGGTAAGCCAGTTGAGAACAGGTTCTCATTTACAACTGCGACCTGGCCAAGATAAAGCATAGTAGTGCAATAAAAAAATAAAAATAAAAATAAAAACAACACAGTTACATATGGGGTAAAAAACATAAAGTCAGAAATACAACAGAAAATATATATACAGTGTGTGCAAATGTAGCAAGTTATGGAGGTAAGGCAGTAAATAGGCTATAGTGCAGAATAATTACAATAGTATTAACACTGGAATGCTAGATGTGCAAGAGATTATGTGCAAATAGAGATACTGGGGTGCAAAAGAGCAAAATAAATAACAATATAGGGATGAGGTAGTTGGGTGGGCTAATTTCAGATGGGCTGTGTACAGGTGCAGTGATCGGTAAGGTGCTCTGACAACTGATGCTTAAAGTTATTGAGGGAGATAAGAGTCTCCAGCTTCAGAGATTTTTGCAATTCGTTCCAGTCATTGGCAGCAGAGAACTGGAAGGAATGGTGGCCAAAGGAGGTGTTGGCTTTGGGAATGACCAGTGAGATATACCTGCTGGAGCGCAGACTACGGGTGGGTGCTGCTATGGTGACCAATGAGCTAAGATAAGGCGGGATTTGCCTAGCAGTGATTTATAGATGGCCTGGAGCCAGTGGGTTTGACGACGAACATGTAGTGAGGACCAGCCAACAAGAGCGTACAGGTCACAGTGGTGGGTAGTGTATGGGGCTTTGGAGACAAAACGGATGGCACTGTGATAGACTACATCCAATTTGCTGAGTAGAGTGTTGGAGGCTATTTTGTAAATGACATCGCCGAAGTCAAGGATCGGTAGGATAGTCAGTTTTACGAGGGCATGTTTGGCAGCATGAGTGAAGGAGGCTTTGTTGCGAAATAGGAAGCCGATTCTAGATTTAACTTTGGATTGGAGATTCTTTATGTGAGTCTGGAAGTTGAGTTTACAGTCTAACCAGACACCTAGGTATTTGTAGTTGTCCACATACTCTAGGTCAGACCCGTCGAGAGTGGTCATTCTAGTCGGGTGGGCGGGTGCCAGCAGCGTTCGATTGAAAAGCATGCATTTAGTTTTACTAGTGTTTAAGAGCAGTTGGAGGCTACTGAAGGATTGTTGTATGGCATTGAAGCTCGTTTGGAGGTTTGTTAACACAGTGTCCAATGAAGGGCCAGATGTATACAAAATGGTGTCGTCTGCGTAGAGGTGGATCTGAGAGTCACCAGCAGCAAGAGCGACATCATTGATATACACAGAGAAAAGTGTCGGCCCAAGAATTGAACCCTGTGGCACCCCCATAGCAATGGGTATGCAAGCAAGGTATTCAAAAAAGTTTGGTCCAAAGTCTTGGTTGAATCAATGCGATTCTCAATTCAGTCGTGCGCTGTTTGAATAAACATTTCTAAAGGCTTTCCCAAAAAAACCTTCCCATTTTAAATGTTGACTGCAAAGTAGGCCTACCTGGCAGAATTATATAATGAGGATTTGTATCAATCGGATGGAATTTGTTTAGAAAACTCTGCCATCACATGTAGCCTACATTGTACAGTACAAAAACAGTGTTAGCCAAACACAACAGTCTCTTGCTAGGTACACAATTGAGTTAAAGGGCAACGACACCCTCTGTGTTGTATTGTTCCCAGACCTGAAAGTAGTCTCCTGATGTGGTTTAAGCATTGTTGTGGACTTAGAGCATCCATTTGTTGTGATTATTTCTTTGGGGCTGGAAACCTGAATAATATAGGACAACTCGGAAACCTGGAAAAATAAAACTGTGAAAGATTTACCAAAAGATACAACTGATTTTATAGGGCCCTACAACTGGAGAGCGACTGTTCAAAATCACTAACAATAAAACCCTCTGAGATTGCGCAAGGATTTTATTTTTTCCCCTCCAAACGATCAATGTAAATATGATATCGTCGTGTTAAAATATTATTTTTGTATTTATTAATGAGGCAGCAGCTACTCTTCCAGGGGTCCTGCAATATAAGGCAGTTATATACAATTTAAAATATTACATGACATTATATTTCATAACACTTTACCCAAATACATTTAGTGTGTTCCCTCAGTCCACTACTCCACTATCACATATTTACAATACAACATCCATGTGTACGTGTGTGTGTAGAGTGAGTGTCTATATGTATGCGTGTGTGTCTATTCACAGTCCCCGCTGTTCCACAAGGTTTTTTTTTGTGTATGGAGCACAGGAGGCTGCTAAGGGGAGGACTGCTCATAATAATGTCTGGAATGGAGTGTTATCGAACACATTGAAACCACTTGTTTGATACCATTCAATTTATTCCGTTCCAGCCATTACTATGAGCCCGTCCCCCCCAATTAAGGTGCCACCAGCCACCTGTTGTACAGAAGGTAGATTATTATAGGCTGTAGGATAATTGCTCAGCCCGCAAATTAAAGATGACATTTAAATGATGCGCGCATCATCCACTTTCCTGGGCCAGTATTATTTTCATTCTGGCCAGTAGCTTTCAGTTGGCACTGGCCCAGAGTGCCCCTTTGCAAATTTACCTGAATGTCAAGCCCTGCAAGGGGCATGCATATTTAAAAGATGGCTAGTCATTATTAGCCTGGTTCTGTATGGAATGCAGTTACATTATGGGATACAGGTCAGGTCAATATCATATAAAAATGTGTGCGCCCAAAGAATGTGCTGGTGCCATCAACTGAAAAAGTTTGTAGCACCAGTGCCACCAGTGGGAAAACGTTAGTGTAGACCCCTGGGCCAGTCTAGCTCTCTGTGTCCCAAATGGCACCCCATTCCCTACAGAGTGTGCTACATTTGACCATAGTGCACTACTTTTGAACAGAACCCTATGTAGGGAGTATGGTGACATTTTGGTACTCAACCACTGACTGACTGACAAATAGATCCACTACCAGTAAACACTGAAAAGGCCCTTGTGTTATTCAAGGACAACCAGTAGCTGTTAACGGAACACCAGCCACAGCGCCTCTGTGGTGTCTTCAAGGTTGTGAGGAGGAGTGTGAAGAATGTGGAGAGAATTCCTCCAGAGAGACTTCTCATATAAGTATCTGTTGTGTTTGTCTGCTGAATGTCTTGTGACAGTTGGAATTCAATTCTAGTCATTGTTTGCAAACTATTATCACTGCCCACAGAAATATTTCTTACTGTGAAAACAGGAAGCATCTCCCAGTGAGGGGAGTTTAGCCCTTTCCCTGAATCCAAAATCAACACTGCCTAGGAGGTAGGGTTTGATATGGGATTCAGGGTCTGTGTATAACCTCTGTGAGCCCTTTGTCTGTCTACCTTAACATGTATTTGATCTACTCTAACGTGGACTGTACATGTACAGGACGTTCAGAAAGTATTCACACCCCTTGACATATTCCACATTTTGTGTTACAGCCTGATTTTTAAAATCTATTAAATTGAGATTTAGTGTCACTGGCTTACACATAATACCCCATGATGTCAAAGTGGAGTTATGTTTTTAGAAATTTTTACAAATTAATTAAAAATGTAAAGCTGAAACATCTTGAGTCAGTAAGTATCCATCCCCTTTGTTATGGCAAGCCTAAATAAGTTCAGAAGTAAAAAATGTGATTAACAAGTCTCACAGGCTGCATAGACTCAGTCTGTGTGCAATACTAGTGTTTAACATGATTTTTGAATGACTACCTCATCACTGTGCCCCACATATACAATAAGGTCCCTCAGTTGAGCAGTGAATTTCAACCACAATGACCAGGTCCTCTAACCTGTCTCCTCCCCCCAGGTGTCTCCTCCCCCCAGGTGTCTCCTCCCCCCAGGTGTCTCCTCCCCCCAGGTGTCTCCTCCCCCCAGGTGTCTCCTCCCCCCAGGTGCCTCCTCCCCCCAGGTGCCTCCTCTAACCTGTCTCCTCCCCCCAGGTGCCTCCTCCCCCCAGGTGCCTCCTCTAACCTGTCTCCTCCCCCCAGGTGTCTCCTCTAACCTGTCTCCTCCCCCCAGGTGCCTCCTCTAACCTGTCTCCTCCCCCCAGGTGCCTCCTCCCCCCAGGTGTCTCCTCTAACCTGTCTTCTCCCCCCAGGTGTCTCCTCTAACCTGTCTCCTCCCCCCAGGTGTCTCCTCCCCCCAGGTGACTCCTCTAACCTGTCTTCTCCCCCCAGGTGCCTCCTCTAACCTGTCTCCTCCCCCCAGGTGTCTCCTCCCCCAGGTGTCTCCTCCCCCAGGTGCCTCCTCCCAACGTGTCTCCTCCCCCAGGTGCCTCTAACCTGTCTCCTCCCCCAGGTGTCTCCTCCCCCCAGGTGCCTCCTCTAACCTGTCTCCTCCCCCCAGGTGCCTCCTCTAACCTGTCTTCTCCCCCCAGGTGTCTCCTCCCCCCAGGTGTCTTCTCCCCCCAGGTGTCTCCTCTAACCTGTCTCCTCCCCCCAGGTGCCTCCTCTAACCTGTCTCCTCTAACCTGTCTCCTCCCCCCAGGTGTCTTCTCCCCCCAGGTGTCTCCTCTAACCTGTCTCCTCCCCCCAGGTGCCTCCTCTAACCTGTCTTCTCCCCCAGGTGTCTCCTCCCCCCAGGTGTCTCCTCTAACCTGTCTTCTCCCCCCAGGTGTCTCCTCTAACCTGTCTTCTCCCCCCAGGTGTCCTCACTGTCTTCCCCCAGGTGTCTCCTCTAACCTGTCTTCTCCCCCAGGTGTCTCCTCCCCCATGTCTTCTCCCCCAGGTGTCTCCTCTAACCTGTCTTCTCCCCCAGGTGCCTCCTCTAACCTGTCTCCTCCCCCAGGTGCTCTACCTCCCCCAGGTGTCTCCTCCCCCCAGGTGTCTCCTCCCCCCAGGTGTCTCCTCAACCAGTGTCTCCTCCCCCCAGGTGCCTCCTCTAACCTGTCTTCTCCCCCAGGTGTCTCCTCCCCCAGGTGTCTCCTCCCCCAGGTGTCTTCTCCCCCAGGTGTCTCCTCTAACCTGTCTCCTCCCCCCAGGTGCCTCCTCCCCCCAGGTGTCGCCTCCCCCTAGGTGCCTCCTCTAACCTGTCTCCTCCCCCCAGGTGACTCCTCTAACCTGTCTCCTCCCCCCAGGTGCCTCCTCTAACCTGTCTCCTCCCCCAGGTGCCTCCTCTAACCTGTCTCCTCCCCCCAGGTGTCTCCTCTAACCTGTCTCCTCCCCCCAGGTGTCTCCTCCCCCCAGGTGTCTCCTCCCCCCAGGTGTCTCCTCTAACCTGTCTCCTCCCCCAGGTGTCTCCTCTAACCTGTCTCCTCCCCCAGGTGTCTCCTCTAACCTGTCTCCTCCCCCAGGTGTTTCCTCTAACCTGTCTTCTCCCCCCAGGTGTCTTCTCCCCCCAGGTGTCTCCTCTAACCTGTCTTCTCCCCCCAGGTGTCTCCTCCCCCCAGGTGTCTCCTCTAACCTGTCTCCTCCCCCCAGGTGTCTCCTCTAACCTGTCTCCTCCCCCAGGTGTCTCCTCTAACCTGTCTCCTCCCCCAGGTGTCTCCTCTAACCTGTCTCTCCCCCCAGGTGTCTTCTCCCCCCAGGTGCCTCCTCTAACCTGTCTTCTCCCCCAGGTGTCTTCTCCCCCAGGTGTCTCCTCTAACCTGTCTCCTCCCCCCAGGTGACTCCTCTAACCTGTCTCCTCCCCCCAGGTGCCTCCTCTAACCTGTCTCCTCCCCCAGGTGCCTCCTCTAACCTGTCTCCTCCCCCCAGGTGTCTCCTCCCCCCAGGTGTCTCCTCTAACCTGTCTCCTCCCCCCAGGTGTCTCCTCCCCCAGGTGTCTCCTCTAACCTGTCTCCTCCCCCAGGTGTCTCCTCTAACCTGTCTCCTCCCCCAGGTGTCTCCTCTAACCTGTCTTCTCCCCCAGGTGTCTTCTCCCCCAGGTGTCTCCTCTAACCTGTCTTCTCCCCCCAGGTGTCTTCTCCCCCCAGGTGTCTCCTCTAACCTGTCTTCTCCCCCCAGGTGTCTCCTCTAACCTGTCTTCTCCCCCCAGGTGTCTCCTCTAACCTGTCTCCTCCCCCCAGGTGTCTCCTCTAACCTGTCTTCTCCCCCAGGTGTCTCCTCCCCCAGGTGTCTCCTCTAACCTGTCTCCTCCCCCCAGGTGTCTCCTCTAACCTGTCTCCTCCCCCCCAGGTGTTTCCTCTAACCTGTCTTCTCCCCCAGGTGTCTTCTCCCCCCAGGTGTCTCCTCTAACCTGTCTTCTCCCCCAGGTGTCTTCTCCCCCAGGTGTCTCCTCTAACCTGTCTCCTCCCCCCAGGTGTCTCCTCTAACCTGTCTCCTCCCCCAGGTGACTCCTCTAACCTGTCTCCTCCCCCAGGTGTCTCCTCTAACCTGTCTTCTCCCCCAGGTGTCTTCTCCCCCAGGTGTCTCCTCTAACCTGTCTTCTCCCCCAGGTGTCTTCTCCCCCCAGGTGTCTCCTCTAACCTGTCTTCTCCCCCAGGTGTCTCCTCTAACCTGTCTTCTCCCCCCAGGTGTCTCCTCTAACCTGTCTTCTCCCCCAGGTGTCTCCCCTCTAACCTGTCTCCTCCCCCAGGTGTCTCCTCCCCCCAGGTGTCTCCTCTAACCTGTCTCCTCCCCCAGGTGTCTCCTCCCCCCAGGTGTCTCCTCTAACCTGTCTCCTCCCCCCAGGTGTCTCCTCTAACCTGTCTCCTCCCCCAGGTGTCTCCTCTAACCTGTCTTCTCCCCCCAGGTGTCTTCTCCCCCCAGGTGTCTCCTCTAACCTGTCTTCTCCCCCAGGTGTCTTCTCCCCCAGGTGTCTCCTCTAACCTGTCTTCTCCCCCCAGGTGTCTCCTCTAACCTGTCTTCTCCCCCCAGGTGTCTCCTCTAACCTGTCTCCTCCCCCCAGGTGTCTCCTCTAACCTGTCTTCTCCCCCCAGGTGTCTCCTCCCCCCAGGTGTCTCCTCCCCCCAGGTGCCTCCTCCCCCCAGGTGTCTCCTCTAACCTGTCTTCTCCCCCCAGGTGCAAAGGTTCAGTTCAGAGACAGTAGCAGCCTTCATAGCTGTGGTGGGAATCCTCTCAATTGTTGCTCAGGTTGGTGACTTTTGACACTTGTTGTGTTGTTTTTATACTTTAGTATAGATATTCTGCCTCGCAATAGGTCCCAGAGCCAGAGTTGACATATATGTAATGAATGACTGATTGATTGGTCGATTGATTGACTACCTGCTATGTTCCCTTTGTCAGACGGTGGTTCTGGGGATCCTGATGCGCTCCATAGGGAATAAGAACACCATCCTACTGGGCCTGGGCTTCCAGATACTACAGCTGGCCTGGTACGGCTTCGGATCTCAACCATGGTCAGTACCAACTACCTACTACCATCTAATATACTAACCCTAACCCTGGTACGGCTTCGGATCTCAACCATGGTCAGTACCAACTACCTACTACCATCTAATATACTAACCCTAACCCTGGTACGGCCGGATCTCAACCATGGTCAGTACCAACTACCTACTACCATCTAATATACTAACCCCTAACCCTGGTACGGCCGGATCTCAACCATGGTCAGTACCAACTACCTACTACCATCTAATATACTAACCCCTAACCCTGGTACGGCTTCGGATCTCAACCATGGTCAGTACCAACTACCTACTACCATCTAATATACTAACCCTAACCCTGGTACGGCTTTAGATCACAACCATGGTCAGTACCAACTACCTACTACCATCTAATATACTAACCCTGGTACGGCTTCGGATCTCAACCATGGTCAGTACCAACTACCTACTACCATCTAATATACTAACCCTAACCCTGGTACGGCTTCGTACAACCATGGTCAGTACCAACTCCTACTACCATCTAATAACTAACCTAACCTGTACGGCTTCAGATCACAACCATGGTCAGTACCAACTACCTACTACCATCTAATATACTAACCCTAACCCTGGTACGGCTTCGGATCTCAACCATGGTCAGTACCAACTACCTACTACCATCTAATATACTAACCCTAACCCTGGTACAGCTTCAGATCACAACCATGGTCAGTACCTACTACCATCTAATATACTAACCCTGGTACGGCTTCGGATCTCAACCATGGTCAGTACCAACTACCTACTACCATCTAATATACTAACCCTAACCCTGGTACGGCTTCAGATCACAACCATGGTCAGTACCAACTACCTACTACCATCTAATATACTAACCCTAACCCTGGTACGGCTTCGGATCTCAACCATGGTCAGTACCAACTACCTACTACCATCTAATATACTAACCCTAACCCTGGTACGGCTTCAGATCACAACCATGGTCAGTACCAACTACCTACTACCATCTAATATACTAACCCTAACCCTGGTACGGCTTCGGATCTCAACCATGGTCAGTACCAACTACCTACTACCATCTAATATACTAACCCTGGTACGGCTTCGGATCTCAACCATGGTCAGTACCATCTAATATACTAACCCTGGTACGGCTTCGGATCTCAACCATGGTCAGTACCAACTACCATCTAATATACTAACCCTAACCCTGGTACGGCTTCGGATCTCAACCATGGTCAGTACCAACTACCTACTACCATCTAATATACTAACCCTAACCCTGGTACGGCTTCGGATCTCAACCATGGTCAGTACCAACTACCTACTACCATCTAATATACTAACCCTAACCCTGGTACGGCTTCGGATCTCAACCATGGTCAGTACCAAATACCTACTACCATCTAATATACTAACCCTAACCCTGGTACGGCTTCGGATCTCAACCATGGTCAGTACCTACTAACCCTGACCTCAACCATGGTCAGTACCAAATACCTACTACCATCTAATATACTAACCCTAACCCTGGTACGGCTTCGGATCTCAACCATGGTCAGTACCTACTACCATCTAATACACTAACCCTGACCTCCACCCTTACCCTAACATACTGACCACACTAACCCTGACCTCCACCCTGACCCTACCATACTGACCACACTAACCCTGACCTCCACCCTGACCCTAACATACTGACCACACTAACCCTGACCTCCACCCTTACCCTACCATACTGACCACACTAACCCTGACCTCCACCCTGACCCTACCATACTGACCACACTAACCCTGACCTCCACCCTAACATACTGACCACACTAACCCTGACCTCCACCCTTACCCTACCATACTGACCACACTAACCCTGACCTCCACCCTGACCCTAACATACTGACCACACTAACCCTGACCTCCACCCTGACCCTACCATACTGACCACACTAACCCTGACCTCCACCCTGACCCTAACATACTGACCACACTAACCCTGACCTCCACCCTGACCCTACCATACTGACCACACTAACCCTGACCTCCACCCTGACCCTAACATACTGACCACACTAACCCTGACCTCCACCCTGACCCTAACATACTGACCACACTAACCTGACCTCCACCTGACCTAACATACTGACCACACTAACCCTGACCTCCACCCTGACCCTACCATACTGACCACACTAACCCTGACCTCCACCCTGACCCTAACATACTGACCACACTAACCCTGACCTCCACCCTGACCCTACCATACTGACCACACTAACCCTGACCTCCACCCTTACCCTACCATACTGACCACACTAACCCTGACCTCCACCCTGACCCTAACATACTGACCACACTAACCCTGACCTAAACCCAC
This sequence comes from Coregonus clupeaformis, assembly GCF_020615455.1. Classification (NCBI taxonomy): domain Eukaryota; kingdom Metazoa; phylum Chordata; class Actinopteri; order Salmoniformes; family Salmonidae; genus Coregonus; species Coregonus clupeaformis. The sequence continues at coordinate 50,178,387 of NC_059212.1, read as the reverse complement.
ACCTGACCCCATACATGACCACACTAACCCTGACCTCCACCTTACCCTACACATACTGACCACACTAACCCTGACCTCCACCCTCACCCTAACATACTGACCACACTAACCCTGACCTCCACCTACATACTGACCACACTAACCCTGACCTCCACCCTAACATACTGACCACACTAACCCTGACCTCCACCCTGACCCTACCATACTGACCACACTAACCCTGACCTCCACCCTGACCCTACCATACTGACCACACTAACCCTGACCTCCACCCTGACCCTACCATACTGACCACACTAACCCTGACCTCCACCCTGACCCTACCATACTGACCACACTAACCCTGACCTCCACCCTGACCCTACCATACTGACCACACTAACCCTGACCTCCACTCTGACCCTACCATACTGACCACACTAACCCTGACCTCCACCCTGACCCTACCATACTGACCCTTTAAGCACAACTTTTTGTGGAGCAGGGGGACTGAAGGGACAGGGTAGAGAAAGTAGTCCTGATACAGTCCTGATGCTCTGTGTTGTTAGTGGTTAGGCCCCGGGAGAGAAAGTAGTCCTGATACAGTCCTGATGCTCTGTGTTGTTAGTGGTTAGGCCCCGGGAGAGAAAGTAGTCCTGATGCAGTCCTGATGCTCTGTGTTGTTTGTGGTTAGGCCCCGGGAGAGAAAGTAGTCCTGATGCAGTCCTGATGCTCTGTGTTGTTAGTGGTTAGGCCCCGGGAGAGAAAGTAGTCCTGATGCAGTCCTGATGCTCTGTGTTGTTAGTGGTTAGCCCCGGAGAAAGTAGTCCTGATGCAGTCCTGATCTCTGTGTTGTTGTGGTTAGCCGGAGAGAAAGTAGTCCTGATACAGTCCTGATGCTCTGTGTTGTTAGTGGTTAGGCCCCGGGAGAGAAAGTAGTCCTGATGCAGTCCTGATGCTCTGTGTTGTTTGTGGTTAGGCCCCGGGAGAGAAAGTAGTCCTGATGCAGTCCTGATGCTCTGTGTTGTTGGTGGTTAGGCCCCGGGAGAGAAAGTAGTCCTGATACAGTCCTGATGCTCTGTGATGTTAGTGGTTAGGCCCCAGGAGAGAAAGTAGTCCTGATGCAGTCCTAATGCTCTGTGATGTTAGTGGTTAGGCCCCGGGAGAGAAAGTAGTCCTGATGCAGTCCTAATGCTCTGTGTTGTTAGTGGTTAGGCCCCAGGAGAGAAAGTAGTCCTGATGCAGTCCTGATGCTCTGTGGTGTTAGTGGTTAGGCCCCGGGAGAGAAAGTAGTCCTGATTTAGTCCTAATGCTCTGTGTTGTTAGTGGTTAGGCCCCGGGAGAGAAAGTAGTCCTGATGCTCTGTGTTGTTAGTGGTTAGGCCCCGGGAGAGAAAGTAGTCCTGATGCAGTCCTGATGCTCTGATGCTCTGTGTTGTTAGTGGTTAGGCCCCGGGAGAGAAAGTAGTCCTGATGCAGTCCTGATGCTCTGTGTTGTTAGTGGTTAGGCCCCGGGAGAGAAAGTAGTCCTGATGCAGTCCTGATACTCTGTGTTGTTAGTGGTTAGGCCCCGGGAGAGAAAGTAGTCCTGATGCAGTCCTAATGCTCTGTGTTGTTAGTGGTTAGGCCCCGGGAGAGAAAGTAGTCCTGATTTAGTCCTAATGCTCTGTGTTGTTAGTGGTTAGGCCCCGGGAGAGAAAGTAGTCCTGATGCAGTCCTGATGCTCTGTGTTGTTAGTGGTTAGGCCCCGGGAGAGAAAGTAGTCCTGATGCAGTCCTGATGCTCTGATTCTCTGTGTTGTTAGTGGTTAGGCCCCGGGAGAGAAAGTAGTCCTGATACAGTCCTGATGCTCTGTGTTGTTAGTGGTTAGGCCCCGGGAGAGAAAGTAGTCCTGATGCAGTCCTAATGCTCTGTGTTGTTAGTGGTTAGGCCCCGGGAGAGAAAGTAGTCCTGATGCAGTCCTGATGCGCTGTGTTGTTAGTGGTTAGGCCCCGGGAGAGAAAGTAGTCCTGATGCAGTCCTGATGCTCTGATGCTCTGTGTTGTTAGTGGTTAGGCCCCGGGAGAGAAAGTAGTCCTGATGCAGTCCTGATGCTCTGATTCTCTGTGTTGTTAGTGGTTAGGCCCCGGGAGAGAAAGTAGTCCTGATGCAGTCCTGATGCTCTGATGCTCTGTGTTGTTAGTGGTTAGGCCCCGGGAGAGAAAGTAGTCCTGATGCAGTCCTGATGCTCTGTGTTGTTAGTGGTTAGGCCCCGGGGAGAAAGTAGTCCTGATGCAGTCCTGATACTCTGTTGTTAGTGGTTTGGGCCCGGGAAGAGAAAGTAGTCCTGATGCAGTCCTGATGCTCTGTGTTGTTAGTGGTTAGGCCCGGGAGAGAAAGTAGTCTGATGCAGTCCTGATGCTCTGTGTTGTTAGTGGTTAGGCCCCGGGAGAGAAAGTAGTCCTGATACAGTCCTGATGCTCTGTGTTGTTAGTGGTTAGGGCCCCCAGTAGTCCTGATGCGTATGCTCTGTGTTGTTAGTGGTTAGGCCCCGGGAGAGAAAGTAGTCCTGATGCAGTCCTGATGCTCTGTGTTGTTAGTGGTTAGGCCCCCGGGAGAGAAAGTAGTCCTGATGCAGTCCTGATGCTCTGATGCTCTGTGTTGTTAGTGGTTAGGCCCCGGGAGAGAAAGTAGTCCTGATGCAGTCCTGATGCTCTGTGTTGTTAGTGGTTAGGCCCCGGGAGAGAAAGTAGTCCTGATGCAGTCCTGATGCTCTGTGTTGTTAGTGGTTAGGCCCCGGGAGAGAAAGTAGTCCTGATGCAGTCCTGATGCTCTGTGTTGTTAGTGGTTAGGCCCGGGAGAGAAAGTAGTCCTGATACAGTCCTGATGCTCTGTGTTGTTAGTGGTTAGGCCCCGGGAGAGAAAGTAGTCCTGATGCAGTCCTAATGCTCTGTGTTGTTAGTGGTTAGGCCCCGGGAGAGAAAGTAGTCCTGATGCAGTCCTGATGCTCTGTGTTGTTAGTGGTTAGGCCCCGGGAGAGAAAGTAGTCCTGATGCAGTCCTGATGCTCTGATGCTCTGTGTTGTTAGTGGTTAGGCCCCGGGAGAGAAAGTAGTCCTGATACAGTCCTGATGCTCTGTGTTGTTAGTGGTTAGGCCCCGGGAGAGAAAGTAGTCCTGATACAGTCCTGATGCTCTGTGTTGTTTGTGGTTAGGCCCCGGGAGAGAAAGTAGTCATGATGCAGTCCTAATGCTCTGTGGTGTTAGTGGTTAGGCCCCGGGAGAGAAAGTAGTCCTGATACTCTGTGTTGTTAGTGGTTAGGCCCCGGGAGAGAAAGTAGTCCTGATGCAGTCCTAATGCTCTGTGTGGTTAGTGGTTAGGCCCCGGGAGAGAAAGTAGTCCTGATGCAGTCCTGATGCTCTGTGGTGTTAGTGGTTAGGCCCCGGGAGAGAAAGTAGTCCTGATGCAGTCCTGATACTCTGTGTTGTTAGTGGTTAGGCCCCGGGAGAGAAAGTAGTCCTGATACAGTCCTGATGCTCTTTGTTGTTAGTGGTTAGGCCCCGGGAGAGAAAGTAGTCCTGATGCAGTCCTAATGCTCTGTGTTGTTAGTGGTTAGGCCCCGGGAGAGAAAGTAGTCCTGATGCAGTCCTGATGCTCTGTGTTGTTAGTGGTTAGGCCCCGGGAGAGAAAGTAGTCCTGATGCAGTCCTGATGCTCTGTGTTGTTAGTGGTTAGGCCCCGGGAGAGAAAGTAGTCCTGATGCAGTCCTGATGCTCTGATTCTCTGTGTTGTTAGTGGTTAGGCCCCGGGAGAGAAAGTAGTCCTGATGCAGTCTTAATGCTCTGTGTTGTTAGTGGTTAGGCCCCGGGAGAGAAAGTAGTCCTGATGCAGTCCTGATGCTCTGATGCTCTGTGTTGTTAGTGGTTAGGCCCCGGGAGAGAAAGTAGTCCTGATGCAGTCCTGATGCTCTGTGTTGTTAGTGGTTAGGCCCCGGAGAGAAAGTAGTCCTGATGCAGTCCTGATGCTCTGTGTTGTTAGTGGTTAGGCCCGGAGAGAGAAAGTAGTCCTGATGCAGTCCTGATGCTCTGATTCTCTGTGTTGTTAGTGGTTAGGCCCGGGAGAGAAAGTAGTCCTGATGCAGTCTTAATGCTCTGTGTTGTTAGTGGTTAGGCCCCGGGAGAGAAAGTAGTCCTGATGCAGTCCTGATGCTCTGTGTTGTTAGTGGTTAGGCCCCGGGAGAGAAAGTAGTCCTGATGCAGTCCTGATGCTCTGATGCTCTGTGTTGTTAGTGGTTAGGCCCCGGGAGAGAAAGTAGTCCTGATGCAGTCCTGATACTCTGTGTTGTTAGTGGTTAGGCCCCGGGAGAGAAAGTAGTCCTGATGCAGTCCTAATGCTCCGTGTTGTTAGTGATTAGGCCCCGGGAGAGAAAGTAGTCCTGATGCAGTACTGATACGCTGTCTAGTGTTGTCTTCACCTGTTTTGAATGTTATATTGTTTTTGTGCATCTCTGATCGATGTTCTACCAATTTCCAGGGTAATTTCATGTTTTCATGTGTATCTGAGATATTGCCGTTCAAACAGGAAGAAATGTGTCAGTATGACATAGCATTGCGATAAAGGCGCTCCCACTACACTGGAAGTTAATAGGAATACGACTTTTAGAATTCAAAAAAAGTATCACACGTCAGATTTCAACACTGGCCAAGTCATAAAGCTGGAGGTTGTGTTCTCTCAAATGAGCCATTGATCATATTTTTTTATGTTCCTACCTAGAAATGTTTTATTTAACAGAGGGTCTAACACATGTATCCTATTTGTCTGTCTCTTCAGTCCAGGGTGCGTTGCATGGTGCCGTTGTAAATATCAGACTCCACTCTGTGAGACACAACGATCTGCAGGTTGAACATGGTGAGATTGTGGACTCCTGATAGTGCAGTTTGTTTAGGCGATTTTACAGCCAACTAGCTACTTCACATGCTGATATTGACCAGCGGTGGAAAAAGTACCCAATTTGGCATACTTGAGTAAAAGTAAAGATACCTTAATAGAAAATGACTCAAGTAAAAGTCAGTAAAATTCTACTTAAGTATCAAAAGTAAGTGTAAATCATTTAAAATTCCTTATATTAAGCAAACCAGATGGCACAATTGTCTTGTTTTTATTTTATTTTCTTTTCTTTACGGATAGCCAGGGGCACACTCCAACACTCAGACATCATTTACAAATGAGGCATGTATGAGTCCACCAGAGGCAGTAGGATGAACTGGGATGTTCTCTTGATAAGTGTGTGAATTTGACCATTTTCCTGTCTTGTAAGCATTCAACATGAAATGAATACTTTTGGGTGTCGGGAAAATGTATGGAGTAAAAAGTACATTATTTTCTTTAGGAATGTAGTTAAGTAAAATAAGTCAAAAATAGTAAAGTACAGGTACCCCCCCAAAAAACTACTTAAATAGTACTTTAAAGTATTTTTACTTTAGTACTTTACACCACTGATATTGACATTTAAACAAGGTTGGGATCATTAACGTTACGAAAAAAATCCCGAACTGAAAAATAATGTTTTTGTTGTTTTTTCCCCCACTTAACTTTACTGTGATTTATAATTAATTAACACAAAACATATTATTTTCCGTGTTATAGCCGATAGGCTATAAAGACCTGGGGAAGTTGTGTAATTTTAACTTCAGGCCACTTGGTGAATTTTCAAGGCATTCAAGACAAGACATTGCGAGCTGCAGATTACCAAAACATATGAGCACGCTTCAGTTCTGCCTCTCTCCCTGGCGCTGGCATGCCTGCTCCGTCTCTTCGCTAATGATGCAAGTGTGTGTTCGGTCTTCGGTCTGTTACGTGTAGAAAATCCTAGCCTATTCACGGCACCGACGTCGTCCTGCCAGTCTTGCGAGCACGGGGTAGCCTACTCTTCGTTGGCTACCGGTAGCCTGTATCAATTACGCTTTTCAGACATAATGTACTGTCGCCCCTTGAAAGCGCCTCGTCTACGGCATGTTTGTCTGTTAAGGTAGCGTACGACCCGTCATTCAGTGCAGGTGTTTAGCTAAAACAAAGGGTTTTGTTTAGTTTTTTTGCCTGTTTTGCATGATATTTTGGCATTAATACGTGTCACATATCAGTTTGCAAACAATGTAAAAAAAAAAAAATTTTAAAAAATGTATTGAGTTAATAAAGCCGCATACAAACGTGGTCTCTTTTTTTTGTCTGCCTGTCTGTTTCATCCCGGCTCCCGACACGTTCATTACTATGGGACAGCTGGAGATCGAATTTGAATATTGAAACAATGTTGCAAATGTAGGCGAGACTGACAGCAAGGTTTATACGAATCTCCACTGTTGAAAACAAAATGATAGTCTAAAAGAAATGGGAGATAATGTCTAGATGCTTTTTATCGTGGAGATCATGTTTATAAATTGCCTGGCTGGGCTGATGAGAGAGTGGATTGCGCAGTGAGATGGAACAGAGTAAATAGGCATTTCAACGTCATAGATTTAGCCGGTGGTAACCTGTGGAATAGACAACGGCTGGAATGCGGTTTTAACCAATCAGCATCCAGGATTAGACCCACCCGTTGTATAAAACTTAATCGCCTGGCCCTAGTGGTCATACATGCGTAATAGGACCATTATTCTGCATTGTAAATTGATGTGCAATTTTATGAATTTTTTTCTTAGCGTTTTTATGGAAAACTGATAAATGGCTTTTTTTTTTTTTGTCACATCCCTAGTGTGTAGCTATGTTTGCTAGCTAGCTAGCAAGCCAGCCCATAGAGAGAGCATGGCATTGTGGGTTTTGTAGTCGACTTGAGCTGCAACAGATATCCACAACGATTTCCACGTCGCTACCAACCTTTATTATAACGACGAAATGAAACATTTATTCACGAAAAATGTTGTTCTCACATATTAAAAGGGGCAGCTGAATATTTTTGTCTCGCCTAATGATTGTGCACAAGGACTTTTATTCATGAACTTTTAGTAATTTCTTATCATTAAAACACTCATACTTTAATTGAATGATGTCTCTGACAAGGAGTCCTATAGTCCAGGACTCCTTGTCAGAGTCCTGGACTATAGTAATACATTAGCCATATCACTCATGTTGTGGCAGGGCAGGCGCTTTGTTGATTAGTGATGTAGAACTGTTTATCTGTTTTTTACTGTTGTATCTAAATTATTTATTTTAACATGCATTAGTTAAAAGACGCAGGTCCCAAAAATGAACTTAAATAAACGATATACCCCATTTACTTCTTACTGGTAATACATGCTTATTCGTTATATTTTTTGGGTGTAATTATGGCACAAAATATTTTGGCTGGTTAAAAAAAATCTGTGGTTGGTAGATTTTTTAAAATCTATTTGCCGCAGTGGCTGGTGGACTAAAGTTCATTCCCCACCCTGGGTGTGTGCTCTGCTACCCGACCTGAGCCCGACAGACCCCGACATTATACATCGAGGTTAGGGCTGGGTAGGACCTGTACTTTCATCAATAACTATGGTACGGGTAGGGCTCTGGTATCACTAAATTGATTACTAACATTTTGAAGCTGAGCCATTTGCACGTGTTCTGCCCGCACAGTACAGACATAGCTGACCAAGATCATAACATGGTGTCAGAAGTCAAATATAAAACAGGAGAGATTATTTCACAGAAAATAATGTTCCTTGAGTTTTGTTGGAGTTTATAGTGATTTAAATATAGATAACTGCTGTCTCGTGATTGAGCAGAGCAGCCCAAGCGGAGCCGTTGCTATGGATACTCACAGACTCAGAACTCGCATGAGCAGAGTGCATGCAGGGTGAGCTGCCTGCGCACAGAGAGCGAGTTACAGACCGAGAGGGCAGCTAATGGATTTACTAACCGAGGAAGTGGTTTCGGGCAGGGCTGAGCTTTTCAATTTGGCAGAAGCGATCGGGCCTGGGTAGAGTAGGGCCTGAATATTGCGGGCATGGGTAGGGCTTAAAATTCAACGCTCGTGCAGGGCTCTAGTGTGTGACGAGGTGTGTGTAACGTTGTGTGTGTGTGTTCTCTCTCTCCCATCAGGATGATGTGGGCAGCAGGAGCGGTAGCGGCTATGTCTAGCATCACATTCCCAGCCGTCAGTGCCATCGTGTCCCGCAACGCAGACCCCGACCAGCAGGGTGAGCTAATACAACCACAGCCAAAAACTGTATTAGCCCCAATACAAGACTGCCCTAATCATAAATTGACCCCTTCTTTCTCAGATCTGAAATGTTATTCTAGATCATGTACAATGCTCAGTCTTGTAAATTTGCTCTCGAGATTGCAACCCACATATTCATCATAGTTATTATGCAAGACCATTGTAGTGAATATGTCAACGTTATATGGGGAAACGCAGTAGCTGAAAGTTGGGCTGGGTGATATGCCCAGAATATCATATCACAACATTTTTCTCATTTTTGACAGTATTTGACGGTGTTTTATGTTTTTTAATAATACAAATTCTAACTGCTTTCTGAGTAGTTGACTGTAAGTCGCTTTGGATAAAAGCGTCTGCTAAATGGCATATTATTATTATTATTATTAGTTCATGACCCTAGGGTGGCAACACATAAATTATAAGTGATTTCAATAAGGTTTTCTCTCTTCTGATTTTGTTTTATACTGTTCAAACTTCAACCAAATTTTCCATTATCAGAATAATTATTTTCCTCTAAACAGGCCTCCATCCAACTTTTTTTATGCGAGTAAAGTTCGGATAAAAAAATGTAATGACAGGCCTGATGGAAACAGCAAATTTGTCTGTAAACTTTCCAAATGTCGACAGAATAAAATATGCTAGACAAGATGGGATCTTTTTGTGTCGGTAAAATGTATTATGCGAGAAATGGTGGTGGAAACTCCTTTATGCGCACATTGATATAATAACCATCCTATGGAAGTAAACTTGGAGTGATGCGATATGTTGTGTAGCCATGTACCTTTTATACCATTTACAAAGGTATTTCAAAATACAATGGTATGATTTTTCCATACTGTAAAAAAAAAAAAAAAATGTCTGTATATGTATTGGGGTGCTATACTATTTGAAATCTAAGATAATGAAATTCTCCAGCTTTGCAGGTGGTTTGCTAATTTGCTAGTAGCTAAGTGGCTAGATGTCAAGATCAAGCTTCTTGGTTACAGCAGAGACATTCAATCCCCTCCTGGATCAAGATCCCTGTTGCCTAAATTGTTTTGTGCGTCAAAATAATAATTAACGTTTATTTTTATGGCGCCCCTTGTGTGCACTTCCGGTAATACCATATACACGGGTATGGTACAGAAACGGTATGACGGTATGAACATCTGGATACCGCCAAACCCTCATCCTCCCGCTACAACTCGGGAAGCCATGTATTTTATTAGGCTACAGAGGACGTTCACAGGGTGGTGAAAGTGACCGGTGATGAGCTTGATGCTGCTTATTCCGGTTTATTTATTTTTTATTTTATTTTACCCCCTTTTTCTCCCCAATTTCGTGGTATCCAATTGGTAGTTACAGTCTTGTCCCATCGCTGCAACTCCCGTACGGACACGGGAGAGGCTAAGGTCGAGAGTCGTGCGTCCTCCATAACACAACCCAACCGAGCCGCACTGCTTGTTGACACAAGAAGCCAGCCGCACCAATGTGCCGGAGGAAACACCGTACACCAGGCGACCGAGTCAGCGTGCGCAGCGCCCGGCCTGCCACGGGAGTCGCTAGTGCGCGAAGGGACATGGACATCCCTGCCGGCCAAACCCTCCCCTACCCTAGACAGCGCCGCCCCGTGGGTCTCCCGGTCGCGGCCAGCACTCCTTGTTCTCTTTTGTACAAAACCATTAGTAGAGATGAAAATGCGATGGAAACCCATTTAACTTGTCGGTTTTTTTTATTCGGTGCGTTGGAATTTAACCGCAAAAGTCATTTTGATGTGCCCTACGTCATCGCGTACAACCTTTTATCCGTAACAAGTTAATCTGGTGGGAAAATGCACATATTGTTTTTAATGCGGATTCTAGAATACTCGCATGACAATCTGTCGCCAGTTGGATGGAAACCTAGCTGGTGACGATGTATTTTCAATGGATTAAATGGCAGTTCTTACTTTCGCCACAAGGCGCATTGTGCCGATTTTCGAGGGTACTTTTGGCGCCAGCACTTTCTCACAGGCCAGATTCATGGCAAGAAAGTAAATGTGCATCCAAAGCTCTTGCTAGCTAATTAGCAGTTCTCAACCGTTAGCAGTCCCTTACTGGTGGTAAGAACAGACGATTTGACGTCATTTTTCGAGTTTCATCTCTCAGTTATTACATTGATATTACATTTAACAAACCAAACATTGAAATACCTGTATGTAAAGTAAAAACCCAAACCGAACCATGCATCAATACTGGTATATAGTACAGTTTACCGCCCGGCCCTAGCTGAAAGGGCATATTAATTGAATGGCTTTGTATCCGTCTCTAGGTGTTGTCCAAGGGGTGATAACAGGTATCCGTGGTCTGTGTAACGGTCTGGGCCCAGCCTTCTATGGCTTTATATTCTACCTGTTCCATGTGGAGCTGACTGATCTGGACGCTGTAGACAGCCATGGGAAAGAAACCAAACCTAACATGGCCAACCCTGCTGACGAGGTGAGACCATGGAGTGGTGGATGGGACCGGACTGAGGATAGATCCAGACACAATTTAGATCCAACAGTATTGGATAGGCCAAAGCTATATCATGGCGTTCACTTGCCTATAAGAAGATGGAGGTCTTCATTCATAATCTCCTACCTACTGTACATCTGACTGAAGGAACTGTTGTAGGGCACTTTGCTAAAACACACACATCCCCCTTTCACAAATACCCTCCCCATTAAACATCAGTTTCTCTCTTCCTCCAGAGTTCCATCATCCCCGGCCCTCCCTTCCTGTTCGGAGCATGCTCCGTACTACTCGCTCTGTTAGTAGCCCTGTTCATCCCAGAGCACAGTGGCCCGGGGGTCCGGCTGGGAGGCTACAAGAAACACAGCAACGGGGCCCAGAGCCACTCACACAGCCCTCCCAGTAGCGGGGCCGAGGGCAAGGATCCGCTACTGGATGGCAGCTGTGTATAACACCAGCCTGGGGGCACATACACCACACCAGCTCCCCCCTGAGCCCGAACAAGTGAACCGTTATGAAACAAACCGTTATTCTAACACTTTCACACGCGTATCCAGATGAGTGGCCTCTTCTACGGGCAGGGAAGACCTGAACACCTCGTGGGCTGTCATTTATCTGAAGCACCGGAGTTGTAACGGTGTGGTGTGAAGAGTTACGAAAGGCCCTGAAAGGGATGGAGAGAGAGAGAGAGGACGGGTAGCGCTGTGGATTGGTGTTCTGTTGGGAGAGACTTGGTTGAGCTGATCTCTGCCCTGAGCAGGAAGTGAGGCAGGAAGAGGATAAAGGAGGTGGGGATGTAGAGGTCCTGCCAGAGAGCCATGCAGCACATGGATGGGATCTGGTTGGGGTGAAGGTTCAAGGCTATCTGAACTGTTACTAAGCTCTGTGTGATGATGGATTTGTCCCAAATGGCACCCTAGTCCCTATATAGTGCACTTCTTTTGACCAGGGCCCACTAGGGAATAGGGTACCATTTAGCCAAGCAGCCCACTCTGACAACAACTGTTTTTTTGTCCCTGGGAGAGTAAGTCACCAACAAAGTTCTGCTGGCCAGTTTACAAGCTAACAAACTTCTGTTGTGACTGATTTTATTGTCTTAATATGGAAGAAGAGTAAGCAGGTCTTCCTCTGTGTGTGTCCAAAGCTGGGCGAGAAGCTACTGGATGCTTCCCAAATCGTACCCTGTTCCCTTCATAGTGCACTACTTTTGGCCAAAGGCTCCATTTGGGAGGCAAACACCGTAGAACATGAGGAGAGTGGAGCCTCTGAAGATCCATCTAAGAACCACTACCCATCCAGATGGGGACAGCGCAGTAGACTTCAACCTAGAACGATTTTATAGAGGGACTTGAACAAAACATTTGACCAACCAACCTCCATTCCATTGAATATCACACTTAACTGAGAGTAGTGTTTAAAGAGACGCACCACTTTTTTTAGTTTTTCAATGTTTACCTTCCTGTCATCCGATACATTAGACTAGCAGACAGTACAGGACAGTTTGGGTTGGATATTTTTCCTCTGTTCATCACACACTTAAGGCTAATTGTGCTTGAGGTTGTTATTCCAGATAAATGTTGCCTTGAAGTGACATTGTCGTCATATTAATATATTACAACAACCTGTATGAAGACTGTTGCCTGACCGTCTGAGGTGGGTCTGTAATTGTTGCTATCGCTGCTGTTGGAGCCTTAAGTCATTTTAGTCTTGTTTTCTAATTCTACTCTCCTCACAACCCTCTTCTATGTGAATCTAGCTAGACACAACCATAGTTAACACACAGACTGGCATGACTGTAGTTCAGTTAACAACTTGCCCATAGACTGCTTCTGGTTCTTTATTCACAAAGTGTCTCAGAGTAGGAGTGCTGATTTAGGATCAGTTTTGCCTGTTAGATCATAGTGAATCAGATGATATGGTCGGGGGACAACCTGATCCTAGTATTCCTACTATAAGATATGCTTTGTGAGTAAAAGTGTCCTGATCTGTAATGTTGGTATCAATGTGAGCGCTGATATTGTTAATAAAAACGGCCTGTAATAATATTATTAGGTTCAGTAAAAATTTAATATCATTTGTTGTTCTGCGGTAGGACAGTAAAGGTTAAATGTTGTGTGGTATTAGAAGAGGCTGCAGATGTGGTTTTAGCTCCCGTCCGACTTTCATTGCAAAGGTGTTGCAGATACTACTAGAAATCTTTGCTGTTGTACTTTTTGAAACAATATATTTTTTTTATGTACCGGTAAATGAGCCTCAAGTGCATTGAAATAACCAAATAGAACCGATTTGGTGTCAAAATGTTGGACATTTTATCAGAATTTCAATTTAGTCCAATTATTTCATTTTTGTGTGCCATGTTTGTTTTTTTTGTTAATTTGTTTGAGTACTTTAACTTTGGTGGGGGTTTTTGTCAGAATTTTTTTGTCAAAGTTTAATTGCTATTTTGAATAGCTTTTAACATTTAGACGTTCCATTTTTTTTATTTGTGGATTTCATGACGACGTTTTGGGGATTGGTTGAATGTTCAGCTTAGCAATTAAAAAAAACATTTCTCAATGGTCAGTTCGATATAACAATAAGCTGTTAATTTTGTTTGAATTTTATCAATAGATGACATCACTAGCATAATTGAATGTTCTAAGCAATACATGTTGTCGTTATGCCAACCAAACATACTATTCATAATGTCAACTGGGTTAGCAGTGAGGCCATTCACTTTTATTTCTGTTCTACTTGTGTGTTCCAACTGGCACCCTATGGGCCCTGGTCAAAAGTAGGATGCCATTTGGGATTCATCCTAAAAGTCTCTCAAAATCTATATTTATATATGCCAATGCTCAGAATATATTGAATCGGACCAACACCTATTGGACCAACAACACTTAAGGACAGTAAATCCAATGACTAAAATCCTACATGAATTATTACGATTGATTCAGCACCAGCCACAACACATTTACAGTTGAAACACGTATTTCAGTAAATGTACAAACATTTGTGTACTTAACATACGTGTGTGTGTGTGTGTGTGTGTGTGTGCGCGCACACATAAACATTAGGAACACCTTCCTAATATTGAGTTGCACCCCCTTTTGCCCTCAGAACAGCCTCAATTCGTCGGGGCATGGACTCTACAAGGTGTCGACGGCGTTCCACAGGGATGCTGACCCATGTTGACTCCAATGCTTCCCACAGTTGTGTCAAGTTGGCTAGATGTCCTTTGGGTCGTGGACCATTCTTGATACACATAGGAAACTGTTGAGTGTGAAAAACCCAACAGCGTTGCAGTTCTTGATACAAACCGGTGCACCTGACACCTACTACCATACCCCGTTCTAAGACACTTAAATATTTTGTTTTGCCCATTCACCCTCTGAATGGCACACATACACAATGCATGTCTCAAATGTCTCGAGGCTTAAAAGTCCTTTAAGCTGTCTCCTCCCCTTCATTTACACTGATTGAAGTAGATTTAACAGGTGACATCAATAAGGGATCATAGCTTTCACCTGGATTCACCTGGTCAGTCTGTCGTGGAAAGAGCAGGTGTTCCTAATGTTTTGTAAACTCAGTGTGGTATCCTACCGGGCTGATTGCTACAGTAGTGTGGAGGAACTATACTGAACAAAAATATAAATGCAACCGTTTCAAAGATTTTACTGAGTTACATATCATATAAGGAAATCGGTCAATTGAAATAAATAAATTAGGCCCTAATCTATGGATTTCACATGACTGGGAATACAGATATGCATCTGTTGGTCACAGATACCTTATCACGCTGAAACATGAGGTGATGGCTGCGGATGAATGGCACCACAGTGGGCCTCAGGATCTCGTCACGGTATCTCTGTGCATTCAAATTGCCATCGATTAAAATGCAACTGTGTTCGTTGTCCGTAGTTTATGCCTGCTCATACCATAACCCCACCGCCACCATGGGGGCACTCTGTTCAGTGTTGACATCCGCACACGTGGCCTGCGTTTTGTGAGGCTGGTTGGAGGCGGCTTATGGTAGAGAAATGATGAGAAAAAAGAAGAAACCCGCACACTGCTCTTGCTAGTATCACTGCTCTTTATTACGTTTTACGTATAGGCCTCAAGGCCTTCGTCAGAGCGGTAGATAAATTAACATTCAGTTCTCCGGCAACAGCTCTGGTGGACATTCCTGCAGTCGGCATGCCAATTGCATTCTCCTTCAAAACTTGAGACATCTGACGGTTGTGTTGTGTGATAAAAATGCACATTTTAGAGTGGCCTTTTATTGTACCAAGCACAAGGTGCACCTGTGTAATGATCACGCTGTTTAATCAGCTTCTTGATATGCCACACCTGTCAGGTGGATGGATTATCTTGGCAAAGGCGAAATGCTCACAAACGGGGATGTAAACAAATTTGTGCAAAAAATGTGTGCGTATGGAACATTTCTGTGATCTTTTATTTCAGCTCATGAAACACGGGACCAACACTTTTTTTACATGTTGCGATTTTATGTTTTTGTTCAGTATACGTTTTCTCTTACCGACCATGGTTCTGCGGGCCACTCCTCCTGTTTTGTTGTCCGATGTGGTTTGTAGTTGAGCTCCTCTTTGTGACAGGACCAGTGGATGAACATCATAATAATAATAATAATAATAATACAAATAGCATGTAAACATGGGGAAACTAATGGTATTTATTAAAGGTTTATTGTACATTTGAGTTTTGACTTTGTCTTTTGCCACACGGTAGGCTACGTGTAAAAACATGTACTGGAAACTGGGTCGTGTTTATTAGTGCACACCGTAGCAAAATGTTTTGCAGTGATTTAAAAAAAAAAAAACTAGTAGTTAAGATGGGACCTCTCCGCTGTGTTCCTTTTCAGGCTTTCTGTCATGTCACGCTGAACACCACCCGGGCACCACCCACACAGCGCTCTCCATAGAACAAACACTGAACATTCTGTTCTACATTTCTGTTCATTTATTTTACTACGGTAGATCCTCGGGTGAGTGCGTTTTTTTAAACTCTTGAGACGTGTGAGTATGTTCTTGTTTTCAATCATAAGCACCACCTCCCTCCCTCTAGGAGGTTATTCAGAAGACACTGATGGGACCCTTTTCATCAAAGCAGTTAGGAGGAATGTTTAGTCATTAGCTAGCTTTCCTTCCAATTGGCCACAGATTTTCAATGCGAATATTCAAAAAATATGCATAAAAACAATATGCGCATTTTCCCACCAGAAAGCTGTTTCCATCAAATGGACTTATTGCGGATAAAAGGCTATGTGTGATGACAGTGCAAATAAAAAATAACTTTTGCGATTTGAATTCCAGTGTGCCGAAATAAAAACTACAAGTCAAATGGGTTTCCAAGACATTTTCAACTCTTAATGGTTTTGACAAATGTTGCGTTTATATAGTGAGTGTGCCCACTCTGGTATTGGCATCTGCGTTCTAGCCAACAGCTTGCAGATAGAGTGAGGGTATAGCATACATCAGGGATGGGCAACTTTGATGGGGGTAGGGCCAACAGATAATCTGAACTCATCATGATGGGCTGCAGTTGCTAAGTATCAGTTTTAGTGTAGCAGCCCTCCAAGACCATCACATCCTTAGCCTCTCTCATAGGGTTTAGTGTAGCAGCCCTCCAAGACCATCACATCCTTAGCCTCTCTCACAGGGTTTAGTGTAGCAGCCCTCCAAGACCATCACATCCTTAGCCTCTCTCACAGGGTTTAGTGTAGCAGCCCTCCAAGACCATCACATCCTTAGCCTCTCTCACAGGGTTTAGTGAAGCAGCCCTCCAAGACCATCACACCCTATACATCACATACTATCTACTTAAAGCAACATTTCATGACGGTCTGTCAGTATGTTGACAATGTGACCTTAGGGCCATGTGACCTGACCAGAGAGAACTTGAGTGTGCGCGTGCAGGCTCACCCCGTCTCTAGACGACGCCTGAACATTGGAAGAACAAACTTATGTACCAGTCCCAATTCAAATACATTTATCTGCATGGTCCGAGCCAAAACAATAATCAGAAGTCAACTGTCCTGTCCTGCCCTATCCTCTCCTGTCATGCACTGTCCTCTCCTGCCATGCACTGTCCTGTCCTGTCCTATCCTATCCTCTTCTGTCATGCACTGTCCTGTCCTATCCTATTCTGTCATGCACTGTCCTGTCCTCTCCTGTCCTATCCTCTCCTGTCATGCACTGTCCTGTCCTATCCTCTCCTGTCATGCACTGTCCTCTCCTGTCCTCTCCTGTCCTGTCCTCTCCTATCCTCTCCTGTCCTGTCCTATCCTATCCTCTCCTGTCCTGTCCTCTCCTATCCTCTCCTGTCCTGTCCTGTCCTCTCCTATCCTCTCCTGTCCTCTCCTATCCTGTCCTGTCCTGTCCTCTCCTGTCCTGTCCTCTCCTGTCCTGTCCTCTCCTATCCTCTCCTGTCCTGTCCTGTCCTCTCCTATCCTCTCCTGTCCTCTCCTGTCCTGTCCTATCCTCTCCTGTCCTGTCCTGTCCTATCCTCTCCTGTCCTCTCCTGTCCTGTCCTCTCCTATCCTCTCCTGTCCTGTCCTCTCCTATCCTCTCCTGTCCTCTCCTATCCTGTCCTGTCCTATCCTCTCCTGTCATGCACTGTCCTCTCCTGTCCTATCCTCTCCTGGCATGCACTGTCCCGTCCTGTCCTGCCCTATATTAGTACTCAACAAGTCGTTCAGCCACAAGGTGGCAGCAGTGTGAGGTGGTGAAACCAACCTTCTCTCTAATAACATTCTCTCTCATTGGGGCTTTATTTGTGTGAGAAAGGGAGAGAATGTAATAGACAAATAAAAAAAGAAATAATCAGAATTAACAATAGGCATTACAGTTTCAAAAGCATAGACATTTCAAATGTTATATTATTGGCTATGTACAGTGTTTTAACAATGTGCAAATAGTAGAAGTACGAAAGGGAAAATACATTTACAGAAATGTCTCTAATATGGTCACACAATTGGCAGGAGGTTAGGAAGTGCAGCTCAGTTTCCACCTGATTTTGTGTGTGTGTGTGTGTGTGTATATACAGTTGAAGACGGAAGTTTACATACACCTTAGCCAAATACATTTAAACTCAGTTTTTCACAATTCCTGACATTTAGGCCTAGTAAAAATTCCCTGTCTTAGGTCAGTTAGGATCACCACTTTATTTTAAGAATGTGAAATGTCAGAATAATAGTAGAGAGAATGATTTTTTCAGCTTTTATTTCTTTCATCACATTCCCAGTGGGTCAGAAGTTTACATACACTCAATTCGTATTTGGTAGCATTGCCTTTAAAATTGTGTAACTTGGGTCAAATGTTTCGAGTAGCCTTCCACAAGCTTTCCACAATAAGTTGGGTAAATTTTGGCCCATTCCTCCTGACAGAGCTGGTGTAACTGAGTCAGGTTTGTAGGCCTCCTTGCTCCCACACGCTTTTTCAGTTCTGCCCACAAATTTTCTATAGGATTGAGGTCAGGGCTTTGTGATGGCCACTCCAATACCTTGACTTTGTTGTCTTTAAGCCATTTTGCCACAACTTTGGAAGTATGATTGGGGTCATTGTCCATTTGGAAGACCCATTTGCGACCAAGCTTTAACTTCCTGACTGATGTCTTGAGATGTTGCTTCAATACATCCACATAATTTTCCTTCCTCATGATGCCATCTATTTTGTGAAGTGCACCAGTCCCTCCTGCAGCAAAGCACCCCCACAGCATGATGCTGCCACCCTCGTGCTTCACGGTTGGGATGGTGTTCTTCGGCTTGCAAGCATCCCCCTTTTTCCTCCAAACATAGCGATGGTCATTATGGCCAAACAGTTCTATTTTTGTTTCATCAGACCAGAGGACATTTCTCCAAAAAGTACGATCTTTGTCCCCATGTGCAGTTGCAAACCGTAGTCTGGCTTTTTTATGGCGGTTTTGGAGCAGTGGCTTCTTCCTTGCTGAGCGGCCTTTCAGGTTATGTCGATATAGGACTCGTTTTGCTGTGGCTATAGATACTTTTGTACCTGTTTCCTCCAGCATCTTCACAAGGTCCTTTGCTGCTGTTCTGGGATTGATTTGCACTTTTCGCACCAAAGTACGTTCATCTCTAGGAGACAGAACGTGTCTCCTTCCTAAGCGGTATGACGGCTGCTTGGTCCCATGGTGTTTATACTTGCGTACTATTGTTTGTACAGATGAATGTGGTACCTTCAGGCGTTTGGAAATTGCTCCCAAGGATGAACCAGACTTGTGGAGGTCTACAATGTTTTTTCTGAGGTCTTGGCTGATTTCTTTTGATTTTCCCATGATGTCAAGCAAAGAGGCACTGAGTTTGAAGGTAGGCCTTGAAATACATCCACAGGTAAACCTCCAATTGACTCAAATGATGTCAATTAGCATATCAGAAGCTTCTAAAGCCATGACATAATTTTCTGGAATTTTCAAGCTGTTTAAAGGCACAGTCAACTTAGTGTATGTAAACTTCTGACCCACTGGAATTGTGATACAGTGAAATAATCTGTCTGTAAACAATTGTTGGAAAAATTACTTGTGTCATGCACAAAGTAGATGTCCTAACCGACTTGCCAAAACTATAGTTTAACAAGAAATTTGTGGAGTGGTTGAAAAACAAGTTTGAATGACTCCAACCTAAGTGTATGTAAACTTCCGACTTCAACTGATATATATATATATACACTACCAGTCAAAAGTTTGGAAACCTACTCATTCAAGGGTTTTTCTTCATTTTTACAAATGTTTTACATTGTAGAATAATAGTGAAGACATCAAAACTATGAAATAACACATATGGAATCATGTAGTAACCAAAAAAGTGTTAAACAAATCAAAATATATTTTATATTTGAGATTCTTCAAAGTAGCCAACCTTTGCCTTGATGACAGCTTCGCACACTCTTGGCATTCTCTCAACCAGCTTCATGAGGTAGTCACCTGGAATGCATTTCAATTTACAGGTATGCCTTGTTAACAGTTAATTTGTGGAATTTATTTCCTTCTTAATGCGTTTGAGTCAATCAGTTGTGTTGTGACAAGGTAGGGGTGGTATACAGAAGATGGCTCTATTTGGTAAAAGACCAAGTCCATATTACGGCAAGAACAGCTCAAATAAGCAAAGATAAACGAGATTCCATCGTTACTTTAAGACATGAAGGTCAGTCAATCTGGAAATTTCAAGAACTTTTTAAGTTTCTTCAAGTGCAGTCTCAAAAACCATCAAGCGCTATGATGAAACTGGCTCTCATGAGGGCCGCCACAGGAAAGGAAGACCCAAAGTTACCTCTGCTGCAGAGGATAAGTTCATTAGAGTTACCAGCCTCAGAAATTGCAGCCCAAATAGATGCTTCACAGAGTTCAAGTAACAGACACATCTCAACAGCAACTGTTCAGAGGAGACTGCGTGAATCAGGCCTTCATGGTTAAATTGCTGCAAAGAAACCACTACTAAAGGACACCAATAAGAAGAAGAGACTTGCTTGGGCCAAGAAACACGAGCAATAGACATTAGACCGGTGGAAATCTGTCCTTTTGGTCTGATGAATCCAAATGTGAGTTTTTTGGTTCCAACCACCGTGTCTTTGTGAGACGCAGAGTAGGTGAACGGATGATCTCTGCATGTGTGGTTCCCACTGTGAAGCATGGAGGAGGAGGTGTGGGAGTGCTTTGCTGGTGACACTGTCTGTGATTTATTTAGAATTCAAGGCACACTAAACCAGCATGGCTACCACAGCATTCTGCAGCGATACGCCATCCCATCTGGTTTGCGCTTAGTAGGACTATCATTTGTTTTTCAACAGGACAATGACCCAACACACCTCAGGCTGTGTAAGGGCTATATGACCAAGAAGGAGAGTGATGGAGTGCTGCATCAGATGACCTGGCCTCCACAGTCACCCAACCTCAACCCAATTGAGATGGTTTGGGATGAGTTGGACCACAGAGTGAAGGAAAAGCAGCCAACAAGTGTTCAGCATATGTGGGAACTCCTTCAAGACTGTTGGAAAAGCATTCCAGGTAAAGCTGGTTGAGAGAATGCCAAGAGTGTGCAAAGCTGTCAAATATATTTTGATTTGTTTTACACATTTTTGGTTACTACATGATTCCATATGTGTTATTTCATAGTGATATCTTTACTATTATTCTACATTGTAGAAAATAGTAAGAAATAAAGAAAAACCCTTGAATGAGTAGGTGTGTCAACTTTTGACTTGTACTATATATATATATATATGCAGTGGGGAGAACAAGTATTTGATACACTGCCGATTTTGCAGGTTTTCCTACTTACAAAGCATGTAGAGGTCTGTAATTTTTATCATAGGTACACTTCAACTGTGAGAGACGGAATCTAAAACAAAAATCCAGAAAATCACATTGAAGTAATTATTTTGCATTTTATTGCATGACACGTATTTGATCACCTACCAACCAGTAAGAATTCCGGCTCTCACAGACCTGTTCATTTTTCTTTAAGAAGCCCTCCTGTTCTCCACTCATTACCTGTATTAACTGCACCTGTTTGAACTCGTTACCTGTATAAAAGACACCTGTCCACACAATCAATCAAACAGACTCCAACCTCTCCACAATGGCCAAGACCAGAGAGCTGTGTAAGGACATCAGGGATAAAATTGTAGACCTGCACAAGGCTGGGATGGGCTACAGGACAATAGGAAGCAGCTTGGTGAGAAGGCAACAACTGTTGGCGCAATTATTAGAAAATGGAAGAAGTTCAAGATGACGGTCAATCACCCTCGGTCTGGGGCTCCATACAAGATCTCGCCTCGTGGGGCATCAATGATCAGGAGGAAGGTGAGGGATCAGCCCAGAACTACACGGCAGGACCTGGTCAATTACCTGAAGAGAGCTGGGACCACAGTCTCAAAGAAAACCATTAGTAACACACTACGCCGTCATGGATTAAAATCCTGCAGCGCACGCAAGGTCCCCCTGCTCAAGCCAGCGCATGTTCAGGCCCGTCTGAAGTTTGCCAATGACCATCTGGATGATCCAGAGGAGGAATGGGAGAAGATCATGTGGTCTGATGAGACAAAAATAGAGCTTTTTGGTCTAAACTCCACTCGCCGTGTTTGGAGGAAGAAGAAGGATGAGTACAACCCCAAGAACACCATCCCAACCGTGAAGCATGGAGGTGGAAACATCATTCTTTGGGGATGCTTTTCTGCAAAGGGGACAGGACGACTACACCATATTGAGGGGAGGATGGATGGGGCCAGGTATCGCGAGATCTTGTCCAACAACCTCCTTCCCTCAGTAAGAGCATTGAAGATGGGTCGTGGCTGGGTCTTCCAGCATGACAACGACCCGAAACACACAGCCAGGGCAACTAAGGAGTGGCTCCGTAAGAAGCATCTCAAGGTCCTGGAGTGGCCTAGCCAGTCCCCAGACCTGAACCCAATAGAAAATCTTTGGAGGGAGCTGAAAGTCCGTATTGCCCAGCGACAGCCCCGAAACCTTAAGGATCTGGATAAGGTCTGTATGGAGGAGTGGGCCAAAATCCCTGCTGCAGTGTGTGCAAACCTGGTCAAGACCTACAGGAAACGTATCATCTCTGTAATTGCAAACAAAGATTTCTGTACCAAATATTAAGTTCTGCTTTTCTAATGTATCAAATACTTATGTAATGCAAATAATTTACTTAAAAATCATACATTGTGATTTTCTGGATTTTTGTTTTAGATTCCGTCTCTCACAGTTGAAGTGTACCTATGATAAAAATTACAGACCTCTACATGCTATGTAAGTAGGAAAACCTGCAAAATCGGCAGTGTATCAAATACTTGTTCTCCCCACTCTATACATGTGTGTATTTTATATTAATATCATACAGTGGATGCCTAAGCCTGTAGGGCTGATGCATTTAGTGCTCAAATCTCAACTATCTTTTTGTTTTCTCATCATTTAGTTGGGTCTAATTGTGTTGTTGTCCTGGGGCTCTGTGGGGTCTGTTTGTGTTTGTGAACAGAGCCCCAGGACCAGCTTGCTTAGGGGACTCTTCTCCAAGTTCATCTCTCTGTAGGTGATGGCTTTGTTATGGAAGGTTTGGGAATCGCTTCCTTTTAGGTGGTTGTAGAATTTAACAGCTCTTTTCTGGATTTCGATAATTAGCGGGTATCGGCCTAATTCTGCTTTGCATGCATTATTTGGTGTTTTACATTGTACATGGGGGATGTTTTTGCAGAATTCTACATGCAAAGTCTCAATTTAGTGTTTGTCCCATTTTGTGAATTCTTGGTTGGTGAGTGGGACCCCAGACCTCACAACCATAAAGGGCAATGGGTTCTATAACTGATTTTAAGTATTTTTAGCCAGATCCTAATTGGAATGTCAAATGTATGTTTCTTTTGATAGCGTAGAAGGGCCTTGCCTTGTCTCTCAGATCGTTCACAGCTTTGTGGAAGGTTGCAGAGGTGCTGTTTAGGCCGAGGTAAGTATAGTTCTTCGTGTGCTCTAAGGCAACGGTGTCTAGATGGAATTTGTAGTCCTGGCAACTGGAAAGTTTTTGGAACACCATTATTTTTGTCTTACTATACTGAACAAAAACATAAACACAACATGCAAACATTTCAACGATTTTACTGAGTTATAGTTCATATAAAGAAATCAGTCAATTGAAATAAATTCATTAGGTCCTAATCTATGGATTTCACGTGAACGGGAATACAGGTATGTATCTGTTGGTTACAGATACAGTACCTTAAGAAAACAAGGTAGGGGCGTGGATCAGAATACCAGTCAGTATCTGGTGTGACCACCATTTTTCTCATGCAGCGCGACACATCTCCTTTGCATAGAGTTGATCAGGCTGTTGATTGTGGTCTGTGGAATGTTGTCCCACTCCTCTTCAATGGCTGTGCGAAGTTGCTGGATGTTGGCGGTAACTGGAACACGCTGTCGTACACATCGATCCAGAGCATCCCAAGCATGCTCAATGGGTGACGTGTGGTGAGTATGCGGGCCATGGAAGAACAGGAACATTTTCAGCTTCCAGGAATTGTGTGCCGATCCTTGCGACATGGGGCTGTGCATTATCATGCTGAAACATGAGGTGATGGCGGTGGATGAATGGCACCACAATGGATCTCGTCACAGTATCTCTGTGCATTCAAATGGCCATCAATAAAATGTACACTGAACAAAAATTATAAACGCAACTTGCAAAGTGTTGGTCCCATGTTTCATGAGCTTAAATAAAAGATCCCAGAAATGTTCCATACGCACAAAAAGCTTATTTCTATCAAATGTTGTGCACAAAATTTGTTTCCATCCCTGTTAGTGAGCATTTCTCCTTTGCCAAAATAATCCATCCACCTGACAGGTGTGGCATATCAAGAAGCTGATTATTATTATCATTAATTAATTTTTATTTAACCTTTATTTAACTAGGCAAGTCAGTTAAGAACAAATTCTTATTTACAAGGACGGCCTACACAGCATGAGGGGAAAGAGTGCAACTAAACGCAAAAAACACAGACACATTGTTTTTAATATTAAGTGGTTTACTGAAAATGAGAGTTGATGAAACAAATCCAAGCCTCCATAAGGTTGTTAAGGAGGGATAATCTGGGTTTAGAGTATCACACCTGAGGTGACAAGTAATGTGTCTATTAATGGCCTGTTATCGTCGACAGCCGCATTCTCTTATTAACAATCTTCTCTTAAATGTTGAGGATTATTCTCTCCTGGTATACCAGGGTGTCTGGGGTGCTTTGTCCACACACACACGCACACACACACACACACACACACACACACACACAGCTAGCGTATCCGCATTTAATGCTGATAGAGGCACTAGGCAGCCTGATAGCAGGCAGTCTTATCTAGAGCAGCAGGTGGTATGGTATGTGGTGTTAACGTGGACTTCAAGGGAGTCTCTGAGATGGATACTAATAAGAGTCTTAGCCTTAATCCTGTCATTGGCCTCGTTAGGCCTTCATACTCTATGATGATGATGGACTGAGGCTGCATCCCAAATGGAACCTTTATTACCTTCATAGTGCACTATGGGCCCTGGTCAAAAGTAGTGCGCTATCTAGGGGATAGGGTGCCATTCGGGAGGTGGCCTGAGTCTGTCTGTCTGCCTGAGTCTGTCTGTCTGCCACATGGAACTGGTTATGATATAGATTCATCAGCACAATGGGGTCTGTAATCATCTAGACTAATTAGTCATCAGAATGGATGGACAGTGGGGGAAGTGAAGGAAGAAACATTGGCACAGCACAGACAGTTGTCACAGCTTATAGTTACTTCAAATTCTTTCAAAGGAAAATCTCAGAATAATATATTTAGGATCTCTTCCATGTACACGGGGTGATATTCAATATTAATAAATGTGAATTTAATGACATTGGGTACAGATGGTATCCGTCGATCCCAATATTACAAATCAACACATAATCAGAGTTCTCAGTTTCCATGAGATCTAGGTCACGCAACTCTCTGTTACAATGGAACTGACAGTTGTCTGGTAAGGTTAAGAGAGTAAGCATGTTTTGGCAAGAGCATCTTCACATAAGCATTTATACTTCTAAGGTGCAAATGAAAAATGATTTATTTCTAAGGTGCAAATAAAGTGACTGTTAAAAAAAAAAAAAACATTATTCGTCCCTCTGTGTCAGGATGAAAGAATCCAAGTGACTGGGCAGACCTGCTGGAATGTATTGTGATGCAGAGACCCTGTCATAGCAGATTTAGCTTCCAGCACCAGATTAAGGTGCCTGAGACTTGAAGAATGCTTCCAAATATTTCGCTTGGAACTGGCACGGGTCCACACACACGCATGTACGCGCGCATTCACCGGGCACGCACACAGACCCATTCAGACACGTACATATACACAGTCACATACTTCCATAGTAAATGAGTATGTCCATTAACCCCTCAAAGCCCCAGCATCCATCAATCCAGACTCAAAACAACAGTGTTGTTGTTAGGAGTGCTAGCAAAGGGCAGCAGGAAGGGATCTTTCTTTTAGAACAAAACACCTTAGGCCCCCGGACGGTCCAGAGGGGAAGCCAGCGATGTGGAAGAGGACGTCACACTCGGACAGAGGGTGGAGAGGATGGAGGGCATCACGTCTTCCTGACGGGGCAGCGCGGAACGCAGTGGCGCCCTGGCGGAGTCCTCGGATGAATCACTCTGTGAACTTTATTGTTGTTCCTGTCAGGCAGCTTGGTGTGAAAGGGTCTCTGTCTCTCTCCTCTGCTGTTCACTTCCCTTGTTCTATACCTAGACCTCTAGACCGATCGCACCCTTCCCTCCCTCCCTCCCTCCCTCCCGCCGGCCAGCTAGGTTGGGTTGACCATTAACACGGGGGATGGGTGTGTCCCACCCACCGGCTGCGTCCCAAACGGCATCATATTCCCTATATTGTGCCCTACTTTTGACCAGGGCCCTGTAGTGCACTACTGTATGTAGGGAATAGGGTGCTATTTGGGATGCAGGCAGGGGAGCAGAGGACCTCTGGGGGACGTGACTGCTGACTTTTTGTTCCATCAGGGAAAGGTTGGGAACTGTGACGGTTGGACAGAAACAGACCCACCGTGAAGGCCCACCTTTCCTTCCCATCCCCACCATATACTTTCTTCTCCAAGACACGCACTTCATGGCACTGTGGACTTGGCAGGATGACCAAAAACTAGGCTGAGCGGCGAATATTATAATGCATGATAAAAAAGAGAGAGAGGCCTTCAGATGGCTCTTATCAGATTGAACCCTGACCCTGTTGTTTTAGTTGTCAACCAGCCTCTGTCAACAACAGCCTTCTGAGGCTGACTCCATGTCTGAGTCCCAAATGGCACCCTATTCCATATGTAGTGCACTACTTTTGACCAGAGCCACAAAGCAATAGGGCTCTGATCAAAAGTAGTGCACTAAATACAATCTTAGAAAAAAAGGTGCTATCTAGAACCTGAAAGAGTTCTTCGGCTGCCGCCATAGGAGAACCCTTTGAATAACCATTTTTGATTCCAGGTTTTTGTGTTGCATGACGTCCCTGCTCCAGACAGTGTTAAGTTGTTGTCCATAAGAACCTCAGTTGACCCTTAAAACTTGTTTTTGTGTTATGCATCAAAGCATATTGGTGTTTTTAATGAAGTCATTGACTAGACTAGGCATTTATTTGTTCGCACGTTCTTATGTCCATCACAAATGATGGGAAAGGAAATGGTTCTCTTCGACTGGGAACTGAGAGCAAGATATATCTGGACACAAAATACTGTCCTGCTTCAATTTCCTGAACAGGTTCCTGAAATACATTGTCAAGGAGGTAAAACATGCATTACCACAATCACTCTCTATCAGTCACGTATTGCTAAATTAAGCTTAATTTCTTCAAAGGAAATTGTCAACATATGGTTATTATGAAATGTTTATATAATGCTTATGAATATGTTATGCTAATATGTTTTATTTATTTATTTTACCTTTATTTTAACAGGGAGTTAAAATGTCTATTTTACAACGGAGCCCTGCATTTACACAATTTACCAAATTAAATCAAATACAATGTAAAATAAATACAATATAATACAAATATTCAAGAAAAACTATCACATTCTTCAGCAAGGCGGTCCCCAATCAACATGTTGAACTGCTGAGAGGCACCAGAACATCCTGTTGTAGGGAACTCTGTAGATTGTTCCATAAATGGACATCCTGTTGTAGGGAACTCTGTAGATTGTTCCATACATGGACATCCTGTTGTAGGGAACTCTGTAGGTTGTTCCATACATGGACATCCTGTTGTAGGGAACTCTGTAGATTGTTCCATACATGGACATCCTGTTGTAGGG
This sequence comes from Coregonus clupeaformis, assembly GCF_020615455.1. NCBI lineage: Eukaryota > Metazoa > Chordata > Actinopteri > Salmoniformes > Salmonidae > Coregonus > Coregonus clupeaformis. The sequence goes on along the minus strand of NC_059212.1, from coordinate 50,150,950 downwards.
AACTCTGTAGGTTGTTCCATACATGGACAGTCCCGTGTAGCTCAGTTGGTAGAGCATGGCGCTTGCAACGCCAGGGTTGTGGGTTCGATTCCCACGGGGGACCAGTATGAAAAAAAATATATATTATGCACTCACAAACTGTAAGTCGCTCTGGATAAGAGCGTCTGCTAAATGACTAAAATGTAAAAATGTAAATCTAAAGGCACTGTTCATGAAAACATTTGATGGGGCGGCAGTTAGCTTAGTGGTTAAGAGCGTTGTACCAGTAACTGAAAGGTCGCTGGTTCTAATCCCCGAGCCGACTAGGTGAAAAATCTGTCGATGTGCCCTTGAGCAAGGCACTTAACCCTAATTGCTCATGTAAGTTGCTCTGGATAAGAGCTAAAGATAAGACTAAAATGTAAATGTTGTAGGGAACTCTGTAGGTTGTTCCATACATGGACATCCTGTTGTAGGGAACTCTGTAGATTGTTCCATACATGGACATCCTGTTGTAGGGAACTCTGTAGATTGTTCCATACATGGACATCCTGTTGTAGGGAACTCTGTAGATTGTTCCATAAATGGACATCCTGTTTGTTGTAGAGAACTCTGTAGATTGTTCCATACATGGACATCCTGTTGTAGGGAACTCTGTAGATTGTTCCATAAATGGACATCCTGTTGTAGGGAACTCTGTAGATTGTTCCATACATGGACATCCTGTTGTAGGGAACTCTGTAGATTGTTCCATACATGGACATCCTGTTGTAGGGAACTCTGTAGATTGTTCCATACATGTAATGCAAAGAAACTAAAAGCTGATTGACCTAACTCTAAGGAGACCAAAGGAGTGTCCAGAGTTAGACATCCCTGAGACCGGGTATGGTAACTTGTACGTCTAAAGGTTATTAATAATGTTAGGTATGGTGAACGTTTTTGTAAGAGAGCTTTATAGATAAAAAAGAGAGCAATGAATCGACCTACGTGATTTCAAAGAGGGCAACCTACTTTCTGGTAAAGAATGCAGTGATGTGGCCTCCCGAGTGGCGCAGCAGTCTAAGGCACTGCATCGCAGTGTTGCGGCGTCACTACAGCCTGGGGTTCGATCCCAGGCTGTGTCACAACCGGCTGTGACCGGGAGTCCCATAGGGCGACGCACAATTGGCCCAGCGTCGTCCGGGTTAGGGGAGGGTTTGGCCGGGGGGGCTTTACTTTGCTCATCACGCTCTAGCGACTCCTTGTGGCGGGCCGGGTGCCTGCAGGCTGACTTCGGTCATCAGTTAAAAGGTGTTTCATCCGACACATTGGTGCAGCTGGCTTCGGGGGTTAAGCGAGCGGGTGTTTCGGAGGACGCATGACTCGACCTTCGCCTCTCCCGAGCCCGTTGGTGAGTTTCAGAGATGAGACAAGATCGAAATCACGAAATTGGGGAGAAAAAGGGGGTACAATTTTTTAAAGAATGCAGTGATGTGTACTGAACCTATCACCCGTAATAAAATGTAGTGCGCTATGGTTATGAAGTCTTTATGTAGGTACCCTTCAAATAAATTGTTGTTGGAAATGTTGTGTTGAATGTAAGACAGCGAACAAAAGACTGGCATTTAGGACAGGGCGATTAAAGCTAAAACTGCCTAGTTTCATAATGTTATTATCCCCACAGACAGACTTTATAAGACTATCATTTGTGCCAATAGGTGCATCATGACCCTATTAGCTTCAGCATAGCTTCTTCTAATGCCAGATGCTCCTACACTAGTGAGGTGCTGAAATCAGCTCATTGGCTCAAAGCTGCTGGTCACTTCGCTCTCTCTCTCTCTCTCTCTCTCTCTCTCTCTCTCTCTCTCTCTCTCTCTCTCTCTCTCTCTCTCTCTCTCTCTCTCTCTACCTCTCTCTCTCTCTCTCTCTCTCTCTCTCTACCTCTCTCTCTCTCTCTCTCTCTCTCTCTCTCTCTCTATCATTCTCTACCTCTCTCTCTCTCTCTCTATCATTCTCTACCTCTCTCTCTCTCTCTACCGCTCTCTCTCTCTACCTCTCTCTCTCTCTCTCTCCCTCTCTCTCTCTAACTCTCTCTCTCTCTATCATTCTCTCTCTCTCTCTCTCTCTCTCTCTCATTCTCTACCTCTCTCTCTCTCTCTCTCTATCATTCTCTACCTCTCTCTCTCTCTCTCCCTCTACATTTCTCTCTACCTCTTCCTCGCTCTACCTCTCAAAAACATTTGAGAGAACCAATCAAACTCTGCACATTTCTGCATTTCCAACAGCCTCCTGTCCAGACCAGTGTGTCACAGCTCTTGATACAAACCAGTGCGCCTGGCACCTACTATCATACCCCGTTCAAAGGCACTTAAATCTTTTGTCTTGCCCATTCACCCAATGAATGGCACACATACACAATCCATGTCTCAATTGTCTCAAGGTTGAAAAATCCTTATTTAACCTGTCTCCTCCCCTTCATCTACACTGATTAAAGTGGCTTTAACAGGTGACATCATTAAGGGATCACAGCTTTTACCTGGATTCACCTGTTCAGTCTATGTCATGGAAAGAGCAGGTGTTCTTAATGTTTTGTACACTCAGTGTATTCCCTACATAGTGCACTACTTTTGACCACAATCTAGTACTGTTGCACTATTGAACCCTATAGGCCCTGATCAAAAGTAGTGCGGTACATAGGGAACAGGGTGCCATTTGAGACTCAGCTCTGTCTCTCAGCTCTGTCCTCTGTGGGGGTCTAAAGGAGCAGGTGCCGGTGCGCTGGAGGTTTGCCAGACATCACATCTCAAGAGACAGGACGGGAATATGGCTGTCTAATACAATGACAAACGCTGTCAGTTATAAAGCTAGTGTTCGATATTGCCGCAATGGTGCTTGAAGGAAAGCCAAGGGCTGCAATATTGTTCTGGTTGAGTCCTCTTGAAGAGTAAAATATTGACTGTTGCCCCTGTTGCTATGGATTAGCCATAGCAGCTTCTAGTCAACACAACACAGCAACAGATTCAGCTTCTCAGAGCTTGGTCTGTGTGTGCGCGCATTGTGTGTATTTGAATTCCTGTAAGATTAAGGGCTATTTTGACTTAATTGGTGACAGAAGAGGTTCCTTTCTGTCCAGAAATGTACCGGTCCTGCTGGCAACAGAGGATGTCAACCGATAGTGAGTTAACGCTGGTAAAATAACTGATATTGTCCAGCAAATCCCCTGACAGAAAGCTGCCAGTACAGGAAGACAAATCGTAATTCTGCTTTGTTGTTATCAGTTATAAGCATCACTCATTAACTATTCAACACAGGTAGCACAGTGGTTAGTTATGGTTAGTTATGATTACAGTAAATGAACAATAAGCATGTTTAGGAATAGAGTGCTTTAGGAATAGGGTGCTTCTGCAGTAGCAGAATTAAAGTAGATTATCTCCACCGTATTAAAGGCTGCAACCCAAATCTCACCCTATTCCAAATGTAGTGCACTACTTTTGACCAGGGCCTATAGGACTCTCGTCAAAAGTAGTGCACTATATAGGGAATCGGTTGCCATTTTGGACTCAGGTTTGTGGTCCTCATATGCACCACCAGTATCCTACAAAGTCTATTATTCTATTAGCACCTATTTATTTAACCCTTATTTGACAGGCATGTTGGCCGAGAAGAACACATTGTCCTTTCCACTCCAGCAACGAGCTGTGGCAAAGAGTTGCAGGCGGCAGGGGAATGGAGAGCCAGTTGGAGAGTTTGTATCATTTCTTATCACATCGGTGTCTGAGGAATTTGACTGGGTTCTGTCTGTTTGCAAACATTGTCTGTGTTGTTGCTCCTCTGCCTGTCTGTTTCTCACATGGACGTCCTCCCCAGTTCCACATAGGACATTCTGTTTCCTAGGCAGCCTCGTGAGAAACCAACTACAGTAAACATTACATATCCGCTGAATCCCAAATGGCACCCTATCCCCCTGTAGTGCACTACTGGTGACCGGAACCCATAGGGCTCACCATTTGTGCACTATATAGCGAATAGGGCGCCATTTAGGATGAGCACATCCTCCCACCTCTTCAATCGTGCCTCTCTACAGGCAGCGTAGGAAGAGACCCCTTCAGTTCATCCCTTTGAGTCTGACACACGAGACAATGTACGCCTCAAATGGCAGCCTATTCCCTTCATAGTGCACTACTTTTGGTCCAGGGCCCAGATCCCATAGTGCACAATGTAGAGAATTTGGGACGGACCTCTTCAACAATACAAACAGCACAAGTGAATTGCAGAAAGCTAAAACGGGAAACAATTACAGAAGGAAGTATATACAGACATTTTGGTATACACATATATCTTAGTGATAGTCCCTCCAAAGCGGATAGCATTGACATAGGCAGGAGGGTATGTTCTTTCTGAGTATAAGGGCTGTCAGTGCAGCTGTTCTTCCTATGAAGGCTGCCAAGGACAGAGGAGAGATAACGATGCTGGACAATGTGATGCCTTTGTGTTTAAACAAAGATAATATTTTAGGTACTGCTTGAGTGTCCCTGGATTTTTGGGTCTAGAAGGCTACATTGCTACATGGGTTTACGTCCCAAATGGGACCCTATTCACTATTTAGTGCACTAATTTTGACCAGACCCCGATGGGCCCTGATCAAAAGTAGTATAAAGGTAATAGATGCCATTTGGAATCCGGACCATGATCACATTGATGTTGACAGACACAAAACCTCCTGTAGCATACTGCCCCCTCCACTTCCCAAACATGTCCCCTCCACTTCCCAAACATGTCCCCTCCACTTCCCAAACATGTCCCCTCCACTTCCCAAACATGTCCCCTCCACTTCCCAAACATGTCCCCTCCACTTCCCAAACATGTCCCCTCCACTTCCCAAACATGTCCCCTCCACTTCCCAAACATGTCCCCTCCACTTCCCAAACATGCCCCCTCCACTTCCCAAACATGTCCCCTCCACTTCCCAAACATGTCCCCTCCACTTCCCAAACATGTCCCCTCCACTTCCCAAACATGTCCCCTCCACTTCCCAAACATGCCCCCTCCACTTCCCAAACATGTCCCCTCCACTTCCCAAACATGTCCCCTCCACTTCCCAAACATGTCCCCTCCACTTCCCAAACAAGTCTTATAACTGCATGAGCAGGTTGGTTGGAGTCTGTTGAACAGAGCTAAAGAAGAGGGGGAAGAATTCAAATGTAATCAACAAGTGGAGATGCAAATTGTTCTCTCCTCCTGACCATAATTGAAAGTCGAGCAGATTTATTATTTCCACGCATTATTAATTTAACGCGCAATTTATTCATGCTGTCCACATACTGGGTGTCCAGTATGTGGACACCCCTTCAGATTAGTGGATTCGGCTATTTCAGCCACACCCGTTGCTGACAGGTGTATAAAATCGAGCACACAGACATGCAATCGCCATAGACAAACATTGGCAGTAGAATGGCCCATACTGAAGAGCTCAGTGACTTTCAACGTGGCACCATCCTAGGATGCCACCTTTCCAACAAGCCAGTTCGGCAAATTTCTGCCCTGCTAGAGCTGCCCCTGTCAACTGTAAGTGCTGTTATTGTGAAGTGGAAACGTCTAGGAGCAACAAAGGCTTAGCCGAGAAGTGGTAGGCCACACAAGTTCACAGAACGGGACCGCCGAGTGCTAAAGCGCGTAAAAATCGTCTGTCCTAGGTTGCAACACTCATTACCGAGTTCCAAACTGCCTCTGGAAGCAATGTCAGCACAATAACTGTTTGTTGGGAGCTTCAAGAAATGGGTTTCCATGGCTGAGCAGCTGCACACAAGCCTAAGATCACCATGCGCAATGCCAAGCGTCGGCTGGAGTGGTGTAAAGCTCACCGCCATTGGACTCTGGAGCAGTGGAAACACGTTCTCTGGAGTGATGGATCATGCTTCACCATCTGGCAGTCCGACGGACGAATCTGGGTTTAGTGGATGCCAGGAGAACGCTACCTGCCCTATAGTAAAAAGTGCCAACTGTAAAGTTTGGTGGAGGAGGAATAATGGTCTTGGGCTGTTTTTCATGGTTCCGGCTAGGCCCCTTTGTTCCAGTGAAGGGAAATCTTAACGATACAGCGTACATTAACATTCTAGACGGTTCTGTGTTTCCAACTTTGTAGCAACAGTTTGGGGAAGGCCCTTTCCTGTTTCAGCATGACAATGCCCCTGTGCACAAAGCAAAGTCCATGCAGAAATGGTTTGTCGAGATCGGTGTGGAAGAACTTGACTGGCCTGCACAGAGCCTTGACCTCAACCCCATCGAACACCTTTGGGATGAATTGGAACACCAACTGCGAGCCAGGCCTAATCGCCCAACATCAGTGCCCGATGTCACAAATGCTCTTGTGGCTGAATGGAAGCAAGTCAAGAATGTCTCCTGAGTGGCGCAGTGGTCTAAGGCACTGCATCGCAGTGCTAGCTGTGCCACTAGAGATCCTGGTTCGAATCCAGGCTCTGTCGTAGCCGGCCGTGACCGGGAGACCCATGGGGCGGCGCGCAATTGGCCCAGCGTAGGGGAGGGAATGGCCAGCAGGGATGTAGCTCAGTTGATAGAGCATGGCGTTTGCAACGCCAGGGTTGTGGGTTCGATTCTCACAGGGGGTATGAAAAAAAATAAAAAAAATAATGTAAGTCGCTCTGGATAAGAGCGTCTGCTAAATGACGTAAATGTAAATGTAAAGTCCCCACAGCAATGTTCCAACATCTAGTGGAAAGCTTTCCCAGAAGAGTGGAGGCTGTTATAGCAGCAAAGGGAGGACCAACTCCATATTAATGCCCATGATTTTGGAATGAGATGTTCGACGAGCAGGTGTCCACATACTTTTAGCCATGTAGTGTATTTATAGCCTATTATCAGACGCAGTGTAGGTTGTTACAGTAGGCGTATCTCTAGTCTAACTGCGTAATCCAATGTACTCCAGTCCGTATTTCCCCTTCGCCCCATCTGGCTCACTTACAGGTTCTGTTTACTACTGGCGACGGAGAGGCACAGCGAAGGGGATCCTAAGGGACTGAACCATTTAGGCCTGCCTCTAATGTCGGAGAGTAAAATATCGACATTATATTTTGCTGTTCTCGTGCAATAACCGTGTTGTCATTTTGGAAGGAGATATCCATCAGGTGAAATCACTGAAACGCCTTTATTATGAAGAAAAAGGCCAACTGACTAACGAACGAGCAACAGCGAAGTCTGACAGTTGAGTGGAAATCTCAGCGTTGACTGCGGTTAGATTTTGTCTCTCCATACACGGATTCAGATGAGTTTATATTACTTGAAGTTGTAAACAACCTAGTAATCGCTAGTATTTTGTGTTTGGGATATGTTTGTGAAAGACAACAGCCATGAGCAGTGACCCGTGGGTTTCGTATACTACTGTACGCCACGCGTGCCTTGCATGAACCTGAAGTTGTCAGAAGCGAAGCTACAGAATTCGGGACTGTGAGACGGGGGACATTGTTGCACATTGTGGTTTAGGTTCTCTTTCAATGCAAGGGAATAGGCAATTTACTTAGTAGCTAGACACATAGCAACATATCCATAGCGAGTGTTACCGGAAGCGTAATTAAATTGAGAGTTGATATCCTTCTAATCGCACAAACTTTGTGGCCTCCTGCCCATTCAGCTAACGGTAACGTTAGCTAGCAGCTAACTAACGTTACTCCCCCTGCTCTGCGACGCATGAGACTGCGGATTGAATCAAGAACACTTGAAAAGAAGACGCAATGCGATGCAATTTATTGCAAAGTGAGACTTTTCCTTTGTTTAGCCACAATGATTCCCACGGTTGCATTTGTTTGTGGTGATTTTGAATATCCCTCTGACCTGTGCAGTTAACTAGCTGAGGCTAACCAGTGACTTAGCTCGCTAACTAGCTAGCTAGTAGTGAACACGTTGGACTCTTCCCTCCCTCCGCCCATTTTTCCGGGATGACCGTTTGTATTTTTGTTTACCTGTGGTTTAACTAACAAACCAAAGGACAGCTACCCCTTGCCAACTAGTTGTAATCGAGTTGACTCGGATTCTTCCCCAGACAGTTGCTCTCGACTGCGTCGTCGATCGGATATTGACCAGAGTTGAGTCAATATGTGGCCGCGGACTTTCCTTGTGTTTTTTGTGACTGCTGTCTACGTATGGAATTGTCAGCAAACGAATGGAGAAAGTAAGTAGTTAGCTAATTTATCATCTTCTCACCCCAGTCTTATCTATTGGAGATGTGTGCATATGCATTATTGTTCCTAATTTGACAGAATAGTTGACACTGTATTAGAATGTCAGTTCTTTTTTTGTTGGAAGGCTCTGATTTGACAAGCTCAGCTATGATGACAGAAAGTCAATCCTTTTCGTTAGATACTGGATATTTGGAAGGACGAAGGTCAATTTTATTGCCTTTTTCTGGTTAGCATATTTTTTTGGCCCATAGTTACTAATTTGATCAAAATGCGTTCGCAACATGCAATTGTACAAGTCTATTCTATACATTTGCTTGGATATAAATTAAAGATGCAAGTCAAAACACAATGTACATCATAAATTGATTAGGGGGACAAGTAGCACCTAACAAAGATGTTGATTGATTGCCATGTCAATGCTGTGAGTAATTGCAACCATGACTACTAGGATGTGGATTTAAATGTTGCTGCTAATGCTCCAATATTTGCATGATTATTTAAGTATAAAAACACAGCCAGAATAATTTAGAATGCCTGTTTTTTTTAAATCAATTTAATTATTCAAATGAATAGAAAACATGGTTTACAGTTGTTGTTTTCTAAGGTCAGAGCATGGACTATAAGCCATGCCAGGTATACAATGTGAAGTGACTGAGAAATGACAATGTAGTCATAGTGAAATACTATGTGAAATTACTGAGGAAAAATGTATGATCTTCACTGGAATCGCCTGCTGTGTTTACTCATAATGATAAAATAATTCTGGTGAATTCAGTCTAATAGCCTCCCTACCCATCTACCTCACTGTGTCATAGAGATGAAGAATGCGATTCACTTCATTCACTGTTGTGTTGCAAACAGCAGTAAATGGATAAAGAAAATGAGAGATTAAAAGAGAGCGCTTTATGTCAAACCAGACACTTTGTAATCAATGTAGGTTTATCCCGGCACTCAATCGGATTACACCAAATTAAGGAATCGGATGCACATGTACAACATTTTTTACGGCACTCAATCTGATCAGATTGGATAAACCAAATTAGTTCAAATGAATGGTCAGGACTAAGGATGGACGTGGTAACCTTCTGTAACGTCTTCTGTTGTCACTTCTGTTGTCACTCTCTAGTAACAACAGAAGATAGGTTACGACGTCCATCCTTAGTCCTGACATTCATTTGAACAAATTTGGTTTATCCGATTGAGTGGCGTAAAATTGTTTGTACATGTGCATCCGTTAAAAAACCTCCAATGAAAATGGCTGGTTTGTTTGAGGTAATTCCTTTAGACAAAACAAAATATTTGAATCTTTGTTTACTCACTGTTGTACATGTGCATCCGATTCCTTCATTTAGTGAAATCCAATTGCGTGCCAGGATAAACTAAATTGATTTCAAAGTGTCTGGTTTGACATAAAGTGCTCTCTTTTAATCTCTCATTTTGTTTACAAAATAGGTAAAGAATGGATTCACTTCATTCACATGTAGGTAAACACAATGAGAGATTAAAAGAGAGAAATTGACCTCTGTTTTTAGGCTATAATGCCGTTTTATCATGTCACTGGAGATGGTCAGATTTGGTTTCACCAAACTAGTTAAATCAAATGGCATTAGGATGGACCTGGTTTTAAACACCCATTTCTGTTAGACTAAACACTCAAGTTAAAACGTACACCATTCTGGGTGTTGTTTGTGAACTGTCTACTTGGAGGGCTTCAGAAATAGAGAAATAAATATAGCCGTGCTTGTGACACGCTTTGCTATAGTAGAGGAAACGTTGGCCTCTGTTCAGTCCCCGTCTGCCATTGCTTTTATCCTAAAAAACGTGTTGTTTTTCTGCCTCACTTAGACAATTTTTGTCCGTAGTTAAAAAAGACAGGAATAATAGAACAGGGATTTAATCACAAATGTCAATGAGATAAAATCCAGACAAGTGTTCAACCACAGATCTAGTAGTAGTGTGGGGAGGATTTCCTGGCTGTCTGTCTGAAGGAACTAATGGTTTGGTCTGGGAGACAGATGCATCTCTGGGTGCTGTGTCCCAAATGGCACCCTATTCCCTATCTAGTGCACTACTTTTATTCAGAGCCCTGTCCCCCAATGGCACCCTATTCCCTATCTAGTGCACTACTTTTATTCAGAGCCCTGTCCCCCAATGGCACCCTATTCCCTATCTAGTGCACTACTTTTATTCAGAGCCCTGTCCCCCAATGGCACCCTATTCCCTATCTAGTGCACTACTTTTATTCAGAGCCCTGTCCCCCAATGGCACCCTATTCCCTATCTAGTGCACTACTTTTGACCATGGCCCAAACGGCTCTGGTCAAAAGTAGTGCGCTTTATTTTACATTTTTACATTTACGTCATTTAGCAGACGCTCTTATCCAGAGCCACTTACAGTTAGTGAGTGCATACATTTTTATACTGCCCCCCCCCCGTGGGAATCGAACCCACAACCCTGGCGTTGCAAGCGCCATGCTCTACCAACTGAGCTACACAGGGGTTTATAGGGAATAGGGTGCCTTTTGGGGATGCAGCCTCTGTCTGTCAACCCTATAGAGCCACAATCAACAAGGAAGGAAGATATGGTTTCCGTTCGCTCTGTCTGCACTTGGTGACTCACTCGTGATGTTTTAACAATTTGACAAGCCATTAAATGAAAGAGTGTAGTAGAATGATTTAGGCTGGGGCTAGTATGGGATGAAATAACCTTGGCCTTCTCTTTCACCACCGCTATACACTATCTACGTCTGGAAGTTAACCCCCTTAAACAGCCTTTGACTAGCAACATTGCAGGGAATCAAACGCTCGACTAACACCTCTGTACTTGTTTTGAATGCTAAAGCAGTCGAGTGTGGTTTTGGCTTATGTGACGGGCAGAGAGAGTTGAAAAAACAAATAATAACGTGAAGCTACTTTTCATTAAAAACTGAAAAGAGGAGGGTTGAGTTGAGATTGGGTAATGTCATCAGACCAGTTTGTGCTAGATTCTGTTCTGACTGAGACATAATTCATAAACAAGTTGTGTAATTGCTCGGCTGCTGGCTCAGGCTGGCCCCCTTCTCGCTCCTCTCCGACTTGACAGTGAACCACGAGAGAGAAGGAGAGGGGGTAGACGAGAGAAACTTGGGCCTCACTGAAAGTGTTTCATAACATTGACTGACAGTGACTGACCAATGCTTTGGCTGGACCAAGCCAGTGTACTGTCTGTCTGTAGGCTATGTTATGAAGGACTTGTAAAATGGCTTTCGAGTTTTAACCCACTACCTTGATCAAAATGGGCCATTCTGACTGATCAAAAGGCTCAATGAAACAAAAATATGTGGTGGATTTTATTAGTTAATTTTTTTTACACTATATTTTACAGTTACTTCTTACATCATACATTTACATCATCCCATTTTACATACTGAAGGATTGAGTGTGGGCATAGATTAAGCAGTCCTTTCTGTATCCTGTATCCATTATATTCTGTTGTCAGATCTGTATGCACAGGTCTCACCCTCATTCCACATGATAGAATGTCTTGCATTCTATTTCTGCCTGCTATGTTTGTGCAGCATCCATTGTGCTCCCAGCCTGCCAACCAACATTCAATAGTTCACCAAAGGTCGCCAATTACATCATCTGAAGTGGTCAGGGTTTTATACCAGACAGTATCAATCTATCCCAGAAGTGTGTCTGAGGTTGGTCTTGCGGGTAACACCGCTGCCCGCAGGACATGCATGCAGTGTTTTCCATAAGCGCCGGCTGTTGGCTAAACAGCCAATAACAAACTCATTGTTAGTCAGCTACTTTTTCCACTTCATGAATTAACTAGGCTTATTTTCTTTTAAAAGTTTCAATTCGCTAGTCAGAAAAGTCTGTATAGCGTTCTCCCGCTAGAATTAACGATATGAATCTTCTAGTGATCTGTTGATAGGACAGGCGCCTGTCAGTCACAAAGCAAGCGATGACAGGGACACTGCTGGTTTGTCAGTCTGCTGTCTGTCCCGCCTCTCGGTTCCGGTGTTATTTTTGTGCGCCGTGATTGGGAGAGAGCATGATGCTTCTTTATAGTCTCCTGTCCCATGTAATGTAAGTGGTAACGATGAGTTGAAATCCACTTAATTATTGTTTCGTGGCACTTTCATTTATTTTATTTTGCGTGTTTCATTGGCCTATACAGCCGAAGGCTATTTACTGGTCTTTTGATTGACGACCGAACAGCTTGTGTTGACTAGTTTATAGAAGGTGTCAAACTGACTGAATAAAGCCAATCGCCTATATCCCTTGGCTATTCATAAATCATACAATCTAGTTATGTCCATAGTATTGCATCGGGACAAGTAAACCAAACATTTTGTTAGGATTCGAAGTAGGGCTGGGACGATACCAGTATCGCGATACTTGTTAATATCGTGGCAAGGAAACAAAACACAAAGCGGATTTAACTTCTTTAGGAAAACAGCCCTAATGTTGGAAACAATTATTTTCCAAGCTATAGCGCACACATTTTACATACTGCTTGACCAAAGAGTTTGGTCTGCTTCATGTTTTCATTTTTGGCATGGAAAAAATATTGTGATAATTGTATTGTCCCGGCCCTAATTCGAAGCCCATGTTGAGACTTGCCAGTGACCGCTAAAGTGATTCGTCAATGTAGCCTAGTGATGGGTTGTTCAAACAAATGGCTGTTTTTGAACTGATATTTTAGGTGAACCGAACCGAATTGCATCAGTGAGAGAGCCGTTCATTTGGCTCCCTAATTTGCATACTGGAAGGTTTTCTTTAGGCGAATGATGAAAACATTGGATGAAGATGTTGAATCCTCTCTGCAGGAACAATAGGTAGTGAGGCACAGTCTGGTCCAAAATATAATAAAATAAACAGATTGAAGGTTATACAAGCTAATGTCATGATACTTATGTATGGTATTATTGAAGATATTGATATACAGTGCATTCGGAAAGTATTCAGACCCCTTGACTTTTTCCACATTTTGTTACGTTACAGCCTTATTCTAAAATGGATTAAATCGTTTTTTTCTCCTCATCAATCTACACACAATACCCCATAATGGCAAAGCAAAAACAGGTTTTTAGAAATTGTTGATTTCTAAAAATGATTATAAGTGCAGTAAAAAACGTGATTTTCCTGTGTTTTTATATATATTTCCACACTGAGGTTGGAATAATGCTGTGAAATTGTGAACATTTGGATAATGGCCTTTTAGTGTAAGAGCTGTTTTGAAAAGGCCGCCTGAAATTTCAACCTGTTTTGGTGGGATGGAGTTTTGGCCTTCCATGGTGACATCACCAGGTGGTAAATTAGTTAATAGATAAGAGGGTTCCAAACCTCTCTGCCAATCACAGCTAGTTTTCAGTTTTCCCATCCCCACTCAGACCATTACCAGATAGTCCTAGCAAAATCCTTGCTTGAGAAATTGCCCTTTGCTAAGAAGCAATTTTTGTTTATTTTTGACCATTTTAAAACAATGGTAAAAAAAAAAACTATCACAGTAAGGGACTTAATTGTTACCCAGAAATGACTTGATATTGAGATAAAAACAACTGCATTGTAGGTTTATTTCTGGATATAAAAAGGGGCTTAGGTGGGGGGCGTGGCAGGGGGCGCGGTCGGCCCTGACAGTGTGGCTGAATTTTAGAGAACATTTTAGATGCCCCCGTCTTGGCGGTGTAGAGAAACTTAAACATTTTTAAGCCAATTTCCTGCAATGGCGTCAAAATCCCTGGCATTGGACCTTTTTTGAAAGTGTTGACAATGGAGTAGCCAACTGCTGCTTTCTGTGTAGCAAAGTCCATGTTTAATACCTGCTTCATTCTTCAATCATACCTGTAGGTCTATTCATGAGCGCCTGCCTGTGTATAAAAGTGGGGCTGCACAGTCTGGCAGGGGGTCCGGGTGGTCCTCCCCCTGAAAAACTTTGCATTCTTTTACTTAGAAAATAGTCCTGAGCAAATAATAGGCCTAGGCGATATCCAAAACAACTAACAACACACTGAATTCATACATTATTTTAGTAATTTTCATTGTAAAGTCATGTCTTTCTACTCAATACCACAATTCATTTGATCAAACTGGGAGGTAAAGTTGTTAACGTATTCAATCATTTAGCTGTGTATTTCGGATGGAATCAACACATTTTAATGTACCAGAGGCCACCAAATAGAGCTCGTTCTGCAATTGTTTGGAACTCCCTGGCTGGCTACTTTTCTATTTGGCTGGCTACTTCATGTGTTTACATTGATCTACGATACTTCAGAGAGGGCCACCCTCATTTCTCATACAGAATGCAGTGATGTGTACTGAACCTATCACCTGTAATAAATGTAGTGCTCTATGATAAACGATGTCAATGACTTCAATACAGTGGCAGCTGCATTCATATAGATATCTCCATAGTTTAAAGCTGCATGAATGTCGACTGAATTGTTTGTTTTCAAGTTTTATTGTCACGTGCACAAGTACAGTAAAATGCCTTTCTTGCAATCTCTTTCCCATTCAATGCAGTAATCAATATCAGTAATCAGTAATATCAGTAGCTCTTCAGTAAGGCCTTTCTACTGCCAATGTTTGTCTATGGAGATTCCATGGCTGTGTGATCGATTTTATACACCTGTCAGCAACGGGTGTGACCGAAATGGCCGAATCCACTAATTTGAAGGGGTGTCCACATACTTTTGTGTCTATACAGTGCATTTGGAAAGTATTCAGACCCTTTGACTTTTTCCATATTTTGTTAGGTTACAGCCATATTTTAAAATGGATTAAATAAAACAAATTCCTCATCAATCTACACACAATAGCCCATAATGACAAAGTAGAAATGTTTGCAAATGTATTATGAATAAAAAAGATACCTTATTTACATAAGTATTCAGACCCTTTGCTATGAGACTTGAAATTGTGCTCAGGTGCATCCTGTTTCCATTGATCATCCTTGAGATGTTTCTACAACTTGATTGGAGTCCACCTGTGGTAAATTAAACTGATTGGACATGATTTGGAAAGGCACACAGATGTCTATATAAGGTCCCACAGTTGACTGTGCATGTCAGAGCAAAAACCCAGCCATGTGGTCGAAGGAATTGTCCGCAGAGCTCCGAGACAGGATTGTGTCGAGGCACAGATCTGGGAAAGGGTAGCAAAAAAAAATCCATCATTGAAGGTCCCAAAAACACAGTGGCTTCCATCATTCTTAAATGGAAGAAGTTTGGAACCACCAAGACTCTTCCTAGAGCTGGCCGCCCAGCCAAACTGATCAATCGGGGGAGAAGGGCCTTGGTCAGGGAGGTGACCAAGAATCTTTGGCCTGAATGTCAAGTCTGGAGGAAACCTGGCACCATCCCTACAGTGAAGCATGGTGGTGGCAGCATCATGCTGTGGGGATGTTTTTCAGCAGCAAGGACTGGGAGACTAGTCAGGATCGAGGGAAAGATGAACGGAGCAAAGTACAGAGATCCTTGATGAAAACCTGCTCCAGAGCACTCAGGACCTCAGACTGGGGGCGAAGGTTCACCTTCCAACAGGACAACGACCGTAAGCACACAGCCAAGACAACGCAGGAGTGGCTTCGGGACAAGTCTCTGAATGTCCTTGAGTGGCCTAGCCAGAGCCCGGACTTGAACCTGATCGAACATCAATGGAGAGACCTGAAAATATCTGTGCATCAACGCTCCCCATCCAACCTGACAGAGCTTGAGAGGATCTGCAGAGAAGAATGGGAGAAACTCCCCAAATACAGGTGTGCCAAGCTTGTAGCTTCAACACAGGTCTCGTGTAGCTCAGTTGGTAGAGCATGGCGTTTGCAACGCCAGGGTTGTGGGTTCGATTCCCACGGGGGGCCAGTATGAAAATGTATGCAGTCACTAACTGTAAGACGCTCTGGATAAGAGCGTCTGCTAAATGACTAAAAAATGAAAATGTAAAACAAAGTACTGAGTAAAGGGTCTAAATACTTATGTAAATTAATAATCCAGTTGTATTTTATTTTTTATTTTTGCAAAAACAAAAGACCTGTTTTTACTTTGTCATTATGGGGTATTGTTTGTAGATTGATGAGGGGGAAAAACAATTTAATCTATTTTAGAATAAAGTTGTAACGTAACAAAATGTGGAAATAGTCAAGGGGTCTGAATACTTTTCGAATGCACTGTGTATTTATAAGCAGGTACACAATCAATGTGGGCACCATCCAATGTACATATGCATAAATCTTCAGATACATTTTTCAGCTTTTTGGAAAGTAACATATCATTTACTTGGTTTTATCTGCATTAAGTAACAGAATACACTACAGTATCGCAGATTGTAGTTCTGAAAGAGCCTTGTCAACAGAAGGAGCAACAGAATACACTACAGTATTGTCCGCATACAAGTGGAGGTTACAATTTCTTACAGACAAGTCAATATTGTTTACATAGATAGTAAAAAGTACAGGGCCCTTTGGGGGCTACTTTAGTAATATCAAGGAAACCTGACTTACCATCTACCTCCAAGATGAATGGCACTGATAAATACACGAATCTACCACCAGTATGAATGCCACTGAGCTGCTGGTTTGTTTTTACGTTACGCAATGTCAAAAAGGAAATGTGGAAGTGAATGCAGCTGGTGAATTTGGGGAATGACGGAAGTATCGTCTATGTCTAGAGGAGCTAGACTTTAGAACGTTCTAATCTAGAACAGGAGATTCATTGACATTCCAATTTCAGTTTACTTCCTTGAGTTTACTGGGATTGGCCATAACCCCGCTTCAGACGACTTGGCACATTTCCTAGGGGCTGGGGTCAATCTAGAATAGAAAAGTACCAGCTTCTATCTATTTCCACTTGCTGTGGTTGCCTGCAGATGAAATAATGATTAGGATGTTAGACTTTGCCTGAGCAAACCAGCAAGCTTTTCAGGCACATTCCCTAGAGGCACAGTTCCTAAAAGCTTCAGCAGTTAGAATCGCCATCTAGTACATTAATACCATTTTAGATATTTTTAGAATCATTTTTAGAACATCATAGACATAGTTGATCTCAGACTATGGTTAAATACCACTAATCCGTATTTAGAGCTATGTAGTAATCATTCTGAATGGCCTTACTGTACAGAGGTCTGAAATCTGTTCAGTCTATTATTGAAGTGGTTGTACAACCCAACCATTCCCGGTATTGATTACATCGTTGTCTGCTCCACTGGTGCCTCCCTGACCTTGGCTCCAGCAATATATACTGAAGAAAAATATAACCGCAACATTTTCAACGATTTTACTGAGTTACAGTTCAAATAAGGAAATCTGTCAATTGAAATAAATTAGGCCCTAATCTATGGATTTCACATGACTGGGCAGGGGCGTAGCCATGGGTGGGCCTGGGAGGGCATAGGTCCACCCACTGGGGAGCCAGGCCCAGCCAATCAGAATGAGTTTTTCCCCACAAAAGTGCTTTATTACAGACAGAAATACTCCTCAGTTTCATCAGCTGTCCAGGTGGCTGGTCTCAGACGATCCAGCAGGTGAAGAAGCTGGATGTGGAGGTCCTGGGCTGGCGTGGTTATACCTGGTCTGCGGTTGTGAGGCCGGTTTGACGTACTTCCAAATTCTCTAAAACGTCGAAGGCGGCTTATGGTATAGAAATGAACATTCAATTATCTGGCAACAGCTCAGGTGGACATTCCTGCAGTCAGCATGCCAATTGCACGCTCCCTCAAAACTTTAGACATCTGTGGCATTGTGTTGTGTGACAAAACTGCACATTTTAGAGTGGCCTTTTATTGTCCCCAGCACAAGGTGCGCCTGTGTAATGATCATGCTGTTTAATCAGATTCTTGATATGTCACACCTGTCACGTGGATGGATTATCTTGACAAAGGAGAAATGCTCACAAACAGGGATGTAAACAAAGTTGTGCACAAAATGTACATGTTGCATTTATATTTTTGTTCAGTATGTGTTGGAAAACAGCAAACCAACCAGGCTGCCAGCAGTGAAACCTTGAAAATAAGTATTTCAATAGTTGCTGCGTGTTTGTGTTCTTCCTGAGGCCACCGTAGTGTAGGAGAGGGAGGCCTAGGGAGAATACGAATGTTCCCTATATAGTGCACTACTTTTTGACCAGAGTCCTGTGGGGCCTGTTCAAAAAGTAGTGCACTATGTAGGGAACAGGGTGCCGTTTGGGACATAGGGTGCCCTGGGCCTCCCTCTCCTCCCCCTCCTCCCCCTCCTCCCTCTCCTCCCTCTCCTCCCTCTCCTCCCCCTCCTCCCTCTCCTCCCCCTCCTCCCTCTCCTCTCTCTCCTCTCTCTCCTCCCTCTCCTCCCTCTCCTCCCTCTCCTCCCTCTCCTCCCTCTCCTCCCTCTCCTCCCTCTCCTCCCCCTCCAGACAGGCAGGCTCTCCACTATGTCTGTCTGGTGTCTGCAGGAGACATGCACACACACACACACACACACACACATCTGGCCCTCTGCCTGTCTTTCTGCCTGTTGACGTCTACTCTGCTGCCATCTGGCCCTCTGCCTGGCCCTCTGCCTGTCCCTCTGCCTGTCTTTCTGCCTGTTGACGTCTACTCTGCTGCCATCTGGCCCTCTGCCTGGCCCTCTGCCTGGCCCTCTGCCTGGCCCTCTGCCTGGCCCTCTGCCTGGCCCTCTGCCTGTCTTTCTGCCTGTTGACGTCTACTCTGCTGCCATCTGGCCCTCTGCCTGTCTTTCTGCCTGTTGACGTCTACTCTGCTGCCATCTGGCCCTCTGCCTGTCTTTCTGCCTGTTGACGTCTACTCTGCTGCCATCTGGCCCTCTGCCTGTCCCTCTGCCTGTCTTTCTGCCTGTTGACGTCTACTCTGCTGCCATCTGGCCCTCTGCCTGTCCCTCTGCCTGGCCCTCTGCCTGTCTTTCTGCCTGTTGACGTCTACTCTGCTGCCATCTGTCCCTCTGCCTGGCCCTCTGCCTGGCCCTCTGCCTGGCCCTCTGCCTGTCTTTCTGCCTGTTGACGTCTACTCTGCTGCCATCTGGCCCTCTGCCTGTCTTTCTGCCTGTTGACGTCTACTCTGCTGCCATCTGGCCCTCTGCCTGTCCCTCTGCCTGTCCCTCTGCCTGGCCCTCTGCCTGGCCCTCTGCCTGGCCCTCTGCCTGGCCCTCTGCCTGGCCCTCTGCCTGTTGACGTCTACTCTGCTGCCATCTGGCCCTCTGCCTGTCTTTCTGCCTGTTGACGTCTACTCTGCTGCCATCTGGCCCTCTGCCTGTCTTTCAGCCTGTTGACGTCTACTCTGCTGCCATCTGGCCCTCTGCCTGTCTTTCAGCCTGTTGACGTCTACTCTGCTGCCATCTGGCCCTCTGCCTGGCCCTCTGCCTGTCTTTCTGCCTGTTGACGTCTACTCTGCTGCCATCTGGCCCTCTGCCTGTCCCTCTGCCTGTCCCTCTGCCTGGCCCTCTGCCTGTCCCTCTGCCTGTCCCTCTGCCTGTCCCTCTGCCTGGCCCTCTGCCTGGCCCTCTGCCTGTCCCTCTGCCTGGCCCTCTGCCTGTTGACGTCTACTCTGCTGCCAGACCAGGGCCTCAAACTAACTGTGGTCAACTTACCATTTAGTTTTCACTGAACTTTTATTTATACAGGTTAGTCTCATTGGAGATTATAATCCCTTTTACCAAGAGAGACCTGGTCTGTAGTGTTCATGGAACCAGGCAGGCAGTAGAGTGGCTGCTGGATCAAAACAAAATGCACCGCTCAGACTAATGTGTGTGTGTGTGTGTGTGTGTGTGTGTGTGTGTGTGTGTGTGTGTGTGTGTGTGTGTGTGTGTGTGTGAGATATACAGTGGCGTGCGAAGGTATTCACCCCCCCCCCTTGGCATTTTTCCTTTTTTGTTGCCTTACAACCTGGAATTAAAATTGATTTTTGGGGGGGTTTGTATCATTTGATTTACACAACATGCCTACCACTTTGAAGATGCAAAATATATTTTATTGTGAAACAAACAAGAAATAAGACAAAAAAACAGAACTTGAGCGTGCATAACTATTCACTATTTGACCCCCTCTCAATCAGAAAGATTTCTGGCTCCCAGGTGTCTTTTTTATACAGGTAATGAGCTGAGATTAGGAGCACACTCTTAAAGGGAGTGACCCCTGGAAGCAGTCAGGCCGGCCAGTCAGCAAACGACCCTTGGAAAGCCAGGCCACCACAGCTACACGTTTGGGATGCAGCCAATGTGGACACTCGCTGCATCCCAAATGGCACCCTATTCCCTATATAGAGCCCTATGTGTCCTGGTCAAAAGAAGCCCACTATACAGTGAGGGAAAAAGGTATTTGATCCCCTGCTGATTTTGTACGTTTGCCCACTGACAAAGAAATGATCTGTCTAGAATTTTAATGGTAGGTTTATTTGAACAGTGAGAGACAGAATAACAACAAAAAAATCCAGAAAAGCGCATGTCAAAAATGTTATGAATTTATTTGCATTTTAATGAGGGAAATAAGTATTTTACCCCCTCTCAATCAGAAAGATTTCTGGCTCCCAGGTGTCTTTTATACAGGTAACGAGCTGAGATTAGGAGCACACTCTTAAAGGGAGTGCTCCTAATCGCAGCTTGTTACCTGTATAAAAGACACCTGTCCACAGAAGCAATCAATCAATCAGATTCCAAACTCTCCACCATGGCCAAGACCAAAGAGCTCTCCAAGGATGTCAGGGACAAGATTGTAGACCTACACAAGGCTGGAATGGGCTACAAGACCATCGCCAAGCAGCTTGGTGAGAAGGTGACAACCGTTGGTGCGATTATTCGCAAATGTGAGAAACACAAAATAACTGTCAATCTCCCTCGGCCTGGGGCTCCATGCAAGATCTCACCTCGTGGAGTTGCAATGATCATGAGAACGGTGAGGAGTCAGCCCAGAAGTACACGGGAGGATCTTGTCAATGATCTCAAGGCAGCTGGGACCATAGTCACCAAGAAAACAATTGGTAACACACTACGCCGTGAAGGACTGAAATCCTGCAGCGCCCGCAAGGTTCCCCTGCTCAAGAAAGCACATATACAGGCCCGTCTGAAGTTTGCCAATGAACATCTGAATGATTCAGAGGAGAACTGGGTGAAAGTGTTGTGGTCAGATGAGACCAAAATTGAGCTCTTTGGCATCAACTCAACTCGCCGTGTTTGGAGGAGGAGGAATGCTGCCTATGACCCCAAGAACACCATCCCCACCGTCAAACATGGAGGTGGAAACATTATGCTTTGGGGGTGTTTTTCTGCTAAGGGGACAGGACAAGTTCACCGCATCAAAGGGACGATGGACGGGGCCATGTACCGTCAAATCTTGGGTGAGAACCTCCTTCCCTCAGCCAGGGCATTGAAAATGGGTCGTGGATGGGTATTCCAGCATGACAATGACCCAAAACACACGGCCAAGGCAACAAAGGAGTGGCTCAAGAAGATGCACATTAAGGTCCTGGAGTGGCCTAGCCAGTCTCCAGACCTTAATCCCATAGAAAATATGTGGAGCTGAAGGTTCGAGTTGCCAAACGTCAGCCTCGAAACCTTAATGTAGATCATGTCTTTGTCAGTGGGCAAACATACAAAATCAGCAGGGGATCAAATACTTTTTTCCCTCACTGTATGCTAGCGAACCATTGTTTGTACAGATGAACGTGGTACCTTCAGGCGTTTGGAAATTGCTCCCAAGGATGTACCGGACTTGTGGAGGTCTACAATTTTTTTTCTGAGGTCTTGGCTGATTTCTTTTGATTTTCCCATGATGTCAAGCAAAGAGGCACTGAGTGTGAAGGTAGGCCTTGAAATACATCCACGGGTACAACTCCAATTAACTCAAATGATGTCAATTAGCCTATCAGAAGCTTCTAAAGCCATGACATCATTTTCTGGAATTTTCCAAGCTGTTTAAAGGCACAGTCAACTTAGTGTATGTAAGCTTCTGACCCACTGGAATTGTTATACAGTGAAATAATCTGTCTGTAAACAATTGTTGGAAAAATTACTTGTGTCATGCACAAAGTAGATGTCCTAACCGACTCGCCAAAACTATCGTTTGTTAACAAGAAATGTGTGGAGTGGTTGAAAAACAAGTTTTAATGACTCCAACCTAAGTGTATGTAAACTTCCGACTTCAACTGTATCTCTCCTATCTCTCTCTCAGGGCAGTTTTACTGTAACACACCTTCATTTCTTCATAGTACATGAAGATAGACATCTACCTCTAGCCTACTAGATAGTATCGAAATGCATTGCAGAAGAGTGCTTTCTGTTACAGGAGTTTTCTGCCATGTCCTCGTCTAAACAGTGAGCAAGTGAGCATTTTTAAAGTGAATTAGAAGCCACAGAGCCGCCCTTATAATGTGGTTGGTTTGTGGTTTCTTTTGATAATTTCAGGACCACTGTGTACTGCTTCATCTCCCCAGAATCTTTTTTGCCTTTCATACTCAGATATTCTTATATTTTTCTATATTTATATGAATCAAAACCCCATCAGATAGTTTCATAATGTGCTCCTCTACTTTAGAAATACCGATTTTTTAAAATTTAATCACACAGAGCTGTTTGACGTCTTTCGATTCACAGACAATGGGCTATTCCACAGTAACAGGATGATGCTGAGACTCAGATTTTTCACTTAAAAAATTTATGTCAAACAAAAACCAATGGTTGCAAAGTTAAACAAACCATACAACTCAATGCACAAGGACTACTTTTAACAGTGTCCACTGAAAATGTTATTAATGCAACTTTTACTAGAAGAACAGTGCAGATGCAAAGTTTGGTAAAAAGGTGAAACTTTTAATCTGCACTGTTCTTCTAGTAAATGTGTTTTTGTAAAAATGTTGTGATTTTATTGGTCAGTGCCAGTGGAATTCTTCAGTTGATGATACCTCAGAGCAAGTTTGTTATAGTTTTGTGTTTTCATATTATTTAGCATTTCTATCATTTTAAATAAAGAAAATTGGGGGGGAAATTCATTTTAGTTTCATTCAGGAGTTGGAACTGGAATTATTTCACAATAATTTAGTTCTGAACAGAACCATTTTTTTTTTGTTCCGTTCCACTGTTCCGAACTGCAAAATAAAGTTCTGAACCAGTTCAAACTTGTTTTTCTTCCTTTTTAAATTCTTAATTGTATTGCCTTTAGCTCGACATTAAATGACTTAACCAATCAGCGCAGATAGAGCAGCTTGCTATGGAGTGGGCAACCCCCTGCCAAATGGATGACCATATTAGAGACACATATTTCCCTCAGATCCACAAAGAATTTGAAAACAAACCCAATTTTGATAAACTCCCATATCTATTGGGTGAAATACCACAGTGTGCCATCACAGCTGCAATATTTGTGACCTGTTGCCACAAGAAAAGGGCAACCAGTGAAGAACAAACACCATTGTAAATACAACCCATATTTATGTTTATTTATTTTCCCATTTTGTCCCAACACTGTATATATACATAATATGGCATTTGAAGGGCAGGAGGTAGCTTAGTGGTTAAGAGCGTAGTGCCAGTAACCGAAAGGTCGCTGGTTCTAATCCCCGAGCCGACTAGGTGAAAAATCTGTCTGTGCCCTTGAGCAAGGCACTTAACCCTAATTGCTCCTGTAAGTCGCTCTGGATAAGAGCGTCTGCTAAATGACCTCAACATTATTTTTGAAATGTCTTTATTCTTTTGAAACTTCTGAGTGTAATGTTTACTGTTAATATTTGTTGTTTATTTCACTTTTGTTTACTATCTACTTCACTTGCTTTGGCAATGTTATCATACGTTTCCCATGCTAATAAAGCCCTTAAATTGAAATTGAATTGAGAGAGAGAGCTTGGCTTGGCTTGACTTGAAGCGAAGCGCTGGTCATCTTGTTATGACATGCGTTATCTGAATTAGGCCCACAGAATTATATGTAAGGAGGAGCTTCTATGGAGGAACTTTAGTGTCTTTGAACTTCAGAGAGTTGGCTTAACGTTGGACCAGAGCTAGCTAGCTTGTGTGTGTGCAGAGCGGCACCAGAATTAAAAACACGTCTTACTTTTTTGTAGTTAATAAATCCAATGTGAAACGTGAAAACTCTAGTATCCTTAACTAGAATTTGAAAAAGTTAATCCATTCTTTTCTAATAAAAAAAATCTCCCTAATTTCTGAATCACGCTTGTAATGCAAGTAGGCTACAGTAGCCTATGCTTCGGTAGGGGAGGGGCAGGTAGTCTACACACACACACACACACACACACACTGGAAAAGATTTTCGGCCAGGCAGACACTGGAACACGTTTCTGAGTGAACGAGTGAGGGCTTTGCATATGAGTTTTTTGTGGAACTGAAAAAAAAATGCCTGGAACGTAAAATAAGGTTATTAACCTGTTCCCGTGCTTTTAAAATACTGGTTCTGTTCCGGAACAGTATAGATCACTTTTGTTCCCGATTATGTTACTTGAAAAATGTCGTTCTTTCTGGGTTTTTGGTTCTGTTCCCTGAACTGGTTTCAGTTTTATAAAAAACATTTTAAATTTCGCTTTAGGAATGGAAAGTAGTGGCTTTCCTCCCTGTTAGCTAGTGATGCACAAGCTAGGCCAGACAGCTTATGGTCCCAAAGCTTCTGTACATTTACTTATCCAGGTAAGTTGACTGAGAACATGTTTTCATTTACAGCAACAGCCTAGGGAATAGTTACAGGGGACATGAATGAGCCAATTGGAAGTGGGGGATGGTTAGGTGGTTAGATTTGGAGTTAAGTGAGGACATCAGGGTTAACACCCCTACAATAAGTGCCAGAGTCAGGAAATCCGTTTAACGTCCCATCCGAAACGCAGCACCCGACACAGGGCAATATTTCTTTAGACCAGAGGAGAGAGTGCCTCCTACTGGTCCTCCAACACCACTTCCAGCAGCCTCTGGTCTCCCATCCAGAGACTGACCTGGACCAACCCTGCTTAACTTCAGAGGCAAGCCAGCAGTGGGATGCAGGGTGGTATGCTGCTGGCAGGATTATCTACTTTACTCTGCTCTACTCATAGAGAACAGGATACTCTGGCGAATGGCGCTAGTTTAATAAAGTTAGCTCAAAGC
Organism: Coregonus clupeaformis; assembly: GCF_020615455.1. Lineage (NCBI taxonomy): Eukaryota > Metazoa > Chordata > Actinopteri > Salmoniformes > Salmonidae > Coregonus > Coregonus clupeaformis. Next base: position 50,125,760 of record NC_059212.1, on the reverse strand, counting down.
TGAATCAATGCCCGCAAGATCACTTAATGATAGTATTCTACATAACTGAATTTAATAGCATAACGTTACTGTAAGACAAAAACACCACCTCATTTTTTATGAGATTTTAGGAGGATTATGCGAATTGTCAAATGTTTCTCTCATGTGGCTAAAACTCAACAGCGTGCCACTAGGCAAAATATGTGCTTTAATTGAAGCTAAACACAGGTAGGCTATGCTACATGATTGAAGCTAAACACAGGTAGGCTATGCTACATGATTGAAGCTAAACACAGGTAGGCTATGCTACATGATTGAAGCTAATCACAGGTAGCCTATGCTACATGATTGAAGCTAATCACAGGTAGCCTATGCTACATGATTGAAGCTAAACACAGGTAGGCTATGCTACATGATTGAAGCTAAACACAAGTAGGCTATGCTACATGATTGAAGCTAAACACAAGTAGGCTATGCTACATGATTGAAGCTAAACACAGGTAGGCTATGCTACATGATTGAAGCTAAACACAGGTAGGCTATGCTACATGATTGAAGCTAAACACAGGTAGGCTATGCTACATGAGCCACCTGCTCTAAAATTTGCTCTCGGTACATATTTTGAAACAACTCTGGACATAACTAAGAAGATCTAAATGCATTTCCCCATGAAACTGATTAAGATGGAATGGTTGGCATTCAGGTGCTGCCTGGACATTTCACCGGTAAAATTGACAGGGAGAAATGTGAAGTGACCACAAAAATGTGTGCGTAAAGTTGAGGTAAAGAAACGCATGCGCATAACATGATCTTTTCAGGCGTTCCAGGGGGGCTGGACGGGGCGGTTACCTACGCATCCACAGCCTCGGCCTTAAAAAAAAAGAAAAAGCTTGAAAACCCAATTCGATTTTTGCCCAAAGTTCAGAAGAAGAAAAAAGTAAAACTGAACATAATTCATGATGGTTTTTTATTTATTTTAGTTTGTTTTGGAGTCAAAGGTAACAGGTTTGTTCATTGTTTTATTTCAGTTTACGAAATTGTAAACTGAAATAATGGAATCTACAAAAATTGCTGTTTTTTGTTTTAGTTTCAGTTTTCATTCACTATAATAACCTTGCATCAGAGGCACAGACTCTCTATGTGTCTGTGTGAGTTAGTCCAGCAGCCCCCAGCAGTTGTCTGTCTGTGCGTCTGTCGGTGTGTGTGTTAGGGTTGGGCGGTATCCAGTTCTTCATACCTTTCCTGTACCATATCAGTGTATACGGTATTATCGGCAGTGCACATAAGGTGCGCTGTTTCTTTCAAAAAAAATTATAACATTGAAGCTTTTTTGGGGACACACACAATTGTTTGGGGGGGGGCAGCAGGGCTGTGTGTGTGTGTCTGTCTGTTAGTCCCCCAGCCCCCCCCATGCCTGTCCTCTTTGGCCTGTCTGTCTATGAGCGATCCATGTTCTCTTCTCAACACTAATGAAGAGTAAGCCGGGGGAGAGAGAGAGAGGGAGCATGGTGGTTTCCATGGTAACCCCATTGGTTTGTGTGATGTTCCCAAAACACCTGTTTTTTTTTCTCTCCTTTCCTCCTGTTGATAGGAAGGACTCTTAACAGCTAGGCTGCTCCCCAAGTGGCACCCTGTTTCCAATGGGCCCTGGTCAAAAGAATGGCACTATATAGGGAATAGGGTGGTGTTTAGGCCGCAGACAGCCCTAAACTGAACTACCTGCGGTGTTATGGATAGAATAGGATGTGAAGACCCACTGACAGTCCATGAACTCCGTTACATCTGTGACAGTTGTTCCTGTTCTCCCTGTTTTAGCAGCCTTTCTCAAACTTTTTTTGTGTGCCAGGGACCGGCAAGGCATGGCCTTCTTCCTCTGGGGGCCCAAAACAAAATGAATTGACAATCGCTTGAATTTTTTACTTTTTTTTTAACACATTTTATTTCCTTTATTTTTTACTTTAAATCAAATCAAATTGTATTTGTCACGTGCCAAATACAACAGGTGTAGACTTTACCGTGAAATGCTTACTTCACATGAAATGCTTATTTACGAGCCATTTCCCAACAATGCAGAGTTAAAAAGTACGAAAAAATAGCAAAAAAAGGTAATAGTAACACAATAAAATAACAATCCTGTTGGGCGATTTATACTAAATAGATACTAATGAATTATGTATTTACTTGGCTGCCTTCATGGTCAATCTGTGCTGTTTGTCTGTGCTGTCTTCATGGGCTGTCTTCAGGGTCTGTCTGTAAGTGACAAAACAATAATAAATAAATTGTCATTATACACAATCACATTACCTGTGCTGTCAATAAAAACAGTGTAACAACAGAATCTTCATAAACAAATAACAATCTTTCATTCTTTCAATATATACATGGAATAGTACAAGATGTTTGACTCACTTAATCATTGAGACGGGTGTGCCTGTCTCCTGGACACCAACCGGTCAAACCTCGGCGGGAAGAAGGAGCGGGACAGTCGAGGTGTTTTCAACAGGCAGTCTGCTGCAATATGTTGATTTTGTTTCAGCTAGAGAGGAGAAGCTGGTCTCGCGTAAGTAGGTAGCCTCCCGAGTGGCGCAGTGGTCTAAGGCACTGCATCACAGTGCTAGCTGTGCCACTAGAGATCCTGGTTCGAATCCAGGCTCTGTCGCAGCCGGCCGCGACCTGGAGACCCATGGGGCGGCGCACAATTGGCCCAGGGTAGGGGAGGGAATGGCCGGCAGGGATGTAGCTCAGTTGGTAGAGCATGGTGTTTGCAATGCCAGGGTTGTGGGTTTGATTCCCACGGGGGGCCAGTATGAAAAAAAAAATAATAATGTATTCACTAACTGTAAGTTGCTCTGGATAAGAGTGTCTGGTAAATGTAGGTAGAATGAAAGGGGATTCACTACCATCTTGCTGAGTTGTGGGTATTCTCTGCTTCAGAAAAGCCAGAATGTGGAAAGGCTCATCTCGTTAAAACGAGCGTGTAGGCCTTGATCACAGGACAGCTCCCATGGTTTATCCTCAACAACCGGTGACGAACTCAACGGCTTTACACATCCACTGCTTTCTCGGGCGTGGATCAAATTGTTAGAGGAAGTAATCCTCGAATTTGAGAAGAGCTTGGCTCAAATGTGACCTCATCAATTTACACATGTGATCCATGTCTACATTACCCTCGTCAGCCAGAGTTGAGAATCGGGGGAACATATAAAGAATGCCTCTCCACTCGGTCTCTCCAGACGCCCAGCTTTTTCTTGAAAGTGGCAATTTTATTGTTTGCTTGGAAAAAGTCACGTGCGCATGGATAGGTTGAGCAGCTGTTTAGTCGGTAGGCTTACATGTCCTTGTATGGATAGGTTGAGCAGCAGTTTAGTCGGTAGGCTTACATGTCCTTGTATGGATAGGTTGAGCAGCTGTTTAGTCGGTAGGCTTACATGTCCTTGTATGGATAGGTTGAGTTGGTTGAAATGGTCCTATACATCAGATAGGAATGCCAGATCAATCCATTTATCATCTTCAGGTGCAGAGCTAGATCGGATTTCTTTGTGGCTAGAAATGTCTGGATGTCACGTCTCCATTCATAAACCCTGCTGACCACTTTCCCCCTGGAAAGCCAGTGCACCTCTGCAAGTAAAAGCAGGTGACAGTGATCAGCCCCCATTTCTTCCCACAATGCATCAAAAAATGCGAGAGTTGGTAGCACTTGCCTGTTAAGTTGGCCCTCTTCACAACATTATTAAGGACCTCGTTGAGTTCTGGAGATGAGCGTTTTGATGCCAGCGTCTCACTGTGAATGAAACAGGTGCGTTGCCTGTATGGAGGGGAGACACCTCTCTGACTCTTGCCACAAATGGAATCTACAAGTTAATAATAAATATGTTGCGTTCACGTCTCCATCTCAACCAAAAATATTGGTTAAAGAATGGGATTAAATCAGATCTAACTGTATTTAAGGGTTTATTAGATTTTGTCCTGTTCTTTAACTTAGATGTTTGGTTAAAATGGAGATGAGGATCCAACATATCAGTAGCACAGATAGAGCTATCCAAGCAGAAGATACATGTCGATTAAGTTAACAAATTATATGTTGGATTCATGTCTCCATCTCAACCAAATATAACATTTTAAAGAATTGGCTCGTATGGAACTATCCAAGCAGTAGATACATCTCCTTTTGAATGTTAATATTTTGTTGTGTTGTCAACCAAACACAATTCAATATTACTTTTGTAAGACGGCCTTAACATTAGGCTATTTACTGTCTTACAAACTAAAGTAACAGTATTTATTCAACCTTAAAATGAGTATCACATCCATGGTCACGTTGAGGTTACTGTAACTATAAATGTCTTCTTATGTAATCATAGAAAGCGTGCATCGTCAGGGTCGCATGCCTGTGGAAATCTTCACAATTGCTAAAAGAATCTGCACAGAATTTCAAATGGCATTGATCACTTGCACCCATGTATTTTAATGGTATCTCAATTGACCGCAATTCAGGTCATTTGGTTGTGCTATTAGATCAAGCACAGTGATAACACAATGTTGTCGTATAAATAAACAAAATATCTGACATTTTATTCCCATTTGAACTTTGGTGTGCTTTTAAATGGTTGAAAGCGGAATGATAACACATTTAGGTGATAACTAAACCAAAAATCTGACATTCATTTTCCATTGGAATTTGTGACCGACTGGCTCGATTCGGTCTTATGTAGCAAAATTTGAAATTGTGTTTTTTACATTGGATAAAAGTAGAGACTCAGAGCTAGAAAATGGTATGTCATACACTACATTTGAGGAACAATGGGAAAGTAAATCTGCTTTGAAAGTTGATAAACTTGTAACCTCCCTTTTGAGAAAATGGACCTTGAATGTTTTGGTAAACCTACTGGAGAGCTCTTCTTTGTCTACACCCATTCAGCATCATTCACACCCTCTTAAGCATTAGCCCCACCAATCTCTTTAAGGATTCACATGTGAGGCCATGTACTAAACAACCAAAGATTTCAAGACTAAAGGCTGGTTTTATTACATTTACATTTTACATTTTAGTCATTTAGCAGGCGCTCTTATCCAGAGCGACTTACAGTTAGTGAATACCTATATATATATATATATATATATATTTTCATACTGGCCCCCCGTTTATACTACGGGTGTGTTCGTAAATGTAATCTGGATTGCCAGAGTGTGCTCTGGGCGTTCGTAAACTCAGAGCTTTTTGCTCTCGGAGCGTTCTGAGCACACACTGGACGCTCTGGATGAAAATTAGGGTTGATCCGGGCGTTCTGACCTAACAATATCAGTCAAGCACCTAAGCTAACTGGCTAACGTTGGCTAGCTTGCTAGCTACTTCCAGACACAATTGACAATTTTACTCGCCCTAGCAGAGCTGGTTAGGCAGTTTTTATGTTATCCAGTGCATTGGTGACTGCAACTGTGCTGCTGGCAACTTTTTTTGTCAACGTTTACTGACACCGGCCATATTCAACGGGTGTTGAGCGTTCGTAAATTCTGGCTCTGAGATACGAATAATATTACTACACAGATCATACATGTAATGTTAGCTAGCTAGCCAGCCAGCTAACGTTAGCTAGCTAGCTAACAGTACACTTTAACTTGAAATGAAAACAACTTTCTGACAAAATTACTTGCCTATCTGAAAATGTAATATCTGAAAATGTAGCTAGCTAGACTCTCTTACCCGTATACATGGATGGACGCTTCTCCCTCTCTGTCACGGATGCCATGGTTGCCATTAGTATGAAGATTTAATCCGGAGATTTCTGTGTGTTCTCTTTTCAACTCCGTCTGCATATTTGCAATCAAATGCCAGAATTTTATCCATCTCCTTAGCTATCATACTCTAATTCCACTGATTTCAAAACTCGGTCCTCCAGAAAGTGGAGAGCAACACTTATGCAGTTCTACTACGTGATATCTTAAAAAAAAAAGCTGTGTTAGAAAGGATTACCTACACATACTGACCAGCTCATATTATAGACAGAAGAGTGCTACATGGCAGACCAATCCGAACTCATCTCTCGGCATGTCCAGCCCACTCATTATCTCAGGCAATCATGGCTAGCGGGAAGGTTGCTGTCTTTTTCCATGGCTAAACCAACTAGGCTCGTAATTTAACAATGTTATTCGTATTTACAGATGGCATACAAGTTTGTTAGTAAGGCACATGAAAGTTCACACGTTCCAGAATGCATTTCTGCCAAAAAACGCATTTTGGTAACAAAAATAGTTTACGTTCAAATGGCGCTCCTGTGAAGTAGTGACGTGCGACACATGCCTAGTTTCCTGAAACTAGTCACATTTGTTTGTGCTTTTAGATGGTTGAAAGCATAGTGATAACACATTGGGAATTCAACAAACTTTTGGCTGTATTTTTGAGTGGGTGAAAATAGTTTGGAATCTTATTGATCAACGTATCTACCTAATATTACCCAATTCTCCATGTTGCAATGACGTGGTGTGCCCAGTGGGATACTTCGTCATGGCAACACAATTTGTTTACTGCACTATAGTTCAGCGCATATAGGCCTACAGCAAGTATTTATTCGAGTCTAATTACATTTTGATATTTTGGGAATTTTAGATTCTCCCTGACTGTGTATTTTTTGGGGGGTGATCGTTAGATCTCAAAGATTATTTTATGAAAAAATATATTGCTCCATTATATTTTCTACATACTTTAGATCATCTGTCTTTAGTCGTTTTAAGATTACACTGAAAACGTCCCCCCCCCACCATATAGGGGAAACACTGGAATCATCATATAGATTCTGGGACAGGTGATTCATCATATAGATTCTGTTACAGGTGAATCATCATATAGATTCTGTTACAGGTGAATCATCATATAGATTCTGGTACAGGTGAATCATCATATAGATTCTGGTACAGGTGAATCATCATATAGATTCTGGTACAGGTGAATCATCATATAGATTCTGGTACAGGTGAATCATCATATAGATTCTGGGACAGGTGAATCATCATATAGATTCTGGTACAGGTGAATCATCATATAGATTCTGGTACAGGTGAATCATCATATAGATTCTGGTACAGGTGAATCACCATATAGATTCTGGTACAGGTGAATCATCATATAGATTCTGGGACAGGTGAATCACCATATAGATTCTGGTACAGGTGAATCATCATATAGATTCTGGGACAGGTGAATTACCATATAGATTATGGTACAGGTGAATCATCATATAGATTCTGGTACAGGTGAATCACCATATAGATTCTGTTACAGGTGAATCACGATTTGATTCTGGTGCAGATTAATCACGATTTGATTCTGATACAGGTGAATCATTTGTCTCTCAAGAGTTACCAGAGTTATCTTGTTCAGTTGGGCCTACAGTTCAGATCTGATAAAAACCTTACTACCACACTCCGTCAGCTGTGGCCAGGCAACCCCTATCAGTGCATCCAACATGGCACCCTATTCCCTATATAGTGTTCTACTTTTGACCAAGGCTGCATTGGTCCAGTTTCCAACACTAGTCACTGTCACCACACTGGACTGGATTAGATTCTCAATTGGGAATGCTGGGATATAAATACTACAGGCCTGGCTCTGGCAGAGAGATGTCCATCCCAAATGGCACCCTATTCCCTATACAGTGAGGGGAAAAAAGTATTTGATCCCCTGCTGATTTTGTACGTTTGCCCACTGACAAAGACATGATCAGTCTATAATTTTAATGGTAGGTTTATTTGAACAGTGAGAGACAGAATAACAACAAAATAATCCAGAAAAACGCATGTCAAAAATGGTATAAATGTATTTGCATTTTAATGAGGGAAATAAGTATTTGACCCCTATGCAAAACATAACTTAGTACTTTGTGGCAAAACCCTTGTTGGCAATCACAGAGGTCAGACGTTTCTTATAGTTGGCCACCAGGTTTGCACACATCTCAGGAGGGATTTTGTCCCACGCCTCTTTGCAGATCTTCTCCAAGTCATTAAGGTTTCGAGGCTGACGTTTGGCAACTCGAACCTTCAGCTCCCTCCACAGATTTTCTATGGGATTAAGGTCTGGAGACTGGCTAGGCCACTCCAGGACCTTAATGTGCTTCTTCTTGAGCCACTCCTTTGTTGCCTTGGCTTTGTGTTTTGGGTCATTGTCATGCTGGAATACCCATCCACAACCCATTTTCAATGCCCTGGCTGAGGGAAGGAGGTTCTCACCCAAGACTTGACGGTACATTGCCTCGTCCATCATCCCTTTGATGCGGTGAAGTTGTCCTGTCCCCGTAGCAGAAAAACACCCCCAAAGCATAATGTTTCCACCTCCATGTTTGACGGTGGGGATGGTGTTCTTGGGGTCATAGGCAGCATTCCTCTTCCTCCAAACAAGGCGAGTTGAGTTGATGCCAAAGAGCTCGATTTTGGTCTCATCTGACCACAACACTTTCACCCAGTTCTCCTCTGAATCATTCAGATGTTCATTGGCAAACTTCAGACGGGCCTGTATATGTGCTTTCTTGAGCAGGGGGACCTTGCAGGCACTGCAGGATTTAAGTCCTTCACGGCGTAGTGTGTTACCAATTGTTTTCTTGGTGACTATGGTCCCACCTGCCTTGAGATCATTGACAAGATCCTCCCGTGTAGTTCTGGGCTGATTCCTCACCGTTCTCATTATCATTGCAACGCCACAAGGTGAGATCTTGCATGGAGCCCCAGGCCGAGGGAGATTGACAGTTCTTTTGTGTTTCTTCCATTTACGAATAATCGCACCAACGGTTGTCGCCTTCTCAACAAGCTGCTTGGCGATGGTCTTGTAGCCCATTCCAGCCTTGTGTAGGTCTACAATCTTGTCCCTGACATCCTTGGAGAGCTCTTTGGTCTTGGCCATGGTGGAGAGTTTGGAATCTGATTGATTGATTGCTTCTGTGGACAGGTGTCTTTTATACAGGTAACAAGCTGCGATTAGGAGCACTCCCTTTAAGAGTGTGCTCCTAATCTCAGCTCAATACCTGTATAAAAGACACCTGGGAGCCAGAAATCTTTCTGATTGAGAGGGGGTAAAATACTTATTTCCCTCATTAAAATGCAAATAAATTTATAACATTTTTGACATGCGCTTTTCTGGATTTTTTTGTTGTTATTCTGTCTCTCACTGTTCAAATAAACCTACCATTAAAATTCTAGACTGATCATTTCTTTGTCAGTGGGCAAACGTACAAAATCAGCAGGGGATCAAATACCTTTTTCCCTCACTGTATAGTGCGCTTCTTTTGACCAGGACACATAGGGCTCTATATAGGGAATAGGGTGCCATTTGGGATGCAGCGAGTGTCCACATTGGCTGCATCCCAAACGTGTAGCTGTGGTGGCCTGGCTTTCCAAGGGTCGTTTGCTGACTGGCCGGCCTGACTGCTTCCAGGGGTCACTGACTGACTGTCCTGGCTGCTACCAGGGGTCACTGACTGACTGCCTTTCCCTCCTTGTGTATCTATCTGTATCTATCTCTGTCTGGTTCAGCTTACTGCCACCCTGACACACCAACCCCCTGTCCTGTCCTCCTACCTCAGCTTACTGCCACCCTGACACACCAACCCCCTGTCCTGTCCTGTCCTCCTACCTCAGCTTACTGCCACCCTGACACACCAACCCCTGTCCTGTCCTCCTACCTCAGCTTACTGCCACCCTGACACAACCCCCCTGTCCTGTCCTCCTACCTCAGCTTACTGCCACCCTGACACACCAACCCCCTGTCCTGTCCTCCTACCTCAGCTTACTGCCACCCTGACACACCAACCCCCTGTCCTGTCCTCCTACCTCAGCTTACTGCCACCCTGACACACCAACCCCCTGTCCTGTCCTCCTACCTCAGCTTACTGCCACCCTGACACACCAACCCCCTGTCCTGTCCTCCTACCTCAGCTTACTGCCACCCAGACACACCAACCCCCTGTCCTGTCCTCCTACCTCAGCTTACTGCCACCCTGACACACCAACCCCCTGTCCTGTCCTCCTACCTCAGCTTACTGCCACCCAGACACACCAACCCCCTGTCCTGTCCTCCTACCTCAGCTTACTGCCACCCTGACACACCAACCCCCTGTCCTGTCCTCCTACCTCAGCTTACTGCCACCCAGACACACCAACCCCCTGTCCTGTCCTCCTACCTCAGCTTACTGCCACCCTGACACACCAACCCCCTGTCCTGTCCTGTCCTCCTACCTCAGCTTACTGCCACCCTGACACACCAACCCCCTGTCCTGTCCTCCTACCTCAGCTTACTGCCACCCAGACACACCAACCCCCTGTCCTGTCCTCCTACCTCATGTTTCAACACTTCCACTTCACTCCTTCAGTTTCGCTCTCTCTCTTTCTCTGTCTCACTAGCTCTCTCCCTCTCTCTCTCTTTCTCTGTCTTACTAGCTCTCTCCCTCTCTCTCTCTTTCTCTGTCTTACTAGCTCTCTCCCTCTCTCTCTCTTTCTCTGTCTCACTAGCTCTCTCCCTCTCTCTCTCTTTCTCTGTCTCACTAGCTCTCTCCCTCTCTCTCTCTTTCTCTGTCTCACTAGCTCTCTCCCTCTCTCTCTCTTTCTCTGTCTCACTAGCTCTCTCCCTCTCTCTCTCTTTCTCTGTCTTACTAGCTCTCTCCCTCTCTCTCTCTTTCTCTGTCTCACTAGCTCTCTCCCTCTCTCTCTCTTTCTCTGTCTCACTAGCTCTCTCCCTCTCTCTCTCTTTCTCTGTCTCACTAGCTCTCTCCCTCTCTCTCTCTTTCTCTGTCTCACTAGCTCTCTCCCTCTCTCTCTCTTTCTCTGTCTCACTAGCTCTCTCCCTCTCTCTCTCTTTCTCTGTCTCACTAGCTCTCTCCCTCTCTCTCTCTTTCTCTGTCTCACTAGCTCTCTCCCTCTCTCTCTCTTTCTCTGTCTCACTAGCTCTCTCCCTCTCTCTCTCTTTCTCTGTCTCACTAGCTCTCTCCCTCTCTCTTTCTCTGTCTCACTAGCTCTCTCCCTCTCTCTCTCTTTCTCTGTCTCACTAGCTCTCTCCCTCTCTCTCTCTTTCTCTGTCTTACTAGCTCTCTCCCTCTCTCTCTCTTTCTCTGTCTTACTAGCTCTCTCCCTCTCTCTCTCTTTCTCTGTCTTACTAGCTCTCTCCCTCTCTCTCTCTTTCTCTGTCTCACTAGCTCTCTCCCTCTCTCTTACTCTGTGTGTGTGTGTCCTGCACTGTTATGCAACACAAGGTGTAAAATCCTGCCATAAAGAGTTGTAGGGCTCTGCTTAGTATGCTAGCTCCTTCACCTATCAGACACCCGACTGAGCAGTTGGCCCCAGGTACAGGACACACACAGCTGAGGTAGAGTCTTGTGTCCTACAATAAAAAATGTAACAAACTTGTTTAGTTTTTTTTATGCTCAGAACTGCTGTTAGTAATTTGGGGGAAAAGGGCTGTTATAGATCGACTGAGGCTTAAGAGAATAGGGGACAAGTGCATGAATCTGGTGCATAAAGTCGATACAGTTTCGATATCGTCTGGACAATACCGCAATATAATTTATTGCGCTAGTTGGCTGTGCCTGCACCAAAACCACTGTATTTTTCCTTCATAGCTTGTTCTTTTATCTTCCTTTTAATTAGGGAGCCAATTTGCTTTCAGCACTTTTATTTCCATGACTGATCAAAACTCGTTTTTCAACTAATGGCTCTCTCTTGTCCCTGTGCAGCAGACATATGGTGAGCAATATGTTTGGACTGTGGATTCGCAATACAATCACAGTATTGAATCACAATACATATAGAATCATGAAAATCAAAATACACATCGTATCGGTACCTAAGTATTGTGATAATATCGTATTGTGAGGTTCCTGGCAATTCCCAGCCCTATAATCCATAGAACTAGGCTAGCTGTTGACGAAAAAAACCTGCATAATCCCTATTGGACAGACTACGTAACATAAATTGAGCATCTGACCAAATTAAGTGAGATTTTAGTTCAGCGTTACCGAGATTAGCCCATACACAACGCATATTTAAATACATTAGCTGGTGTTTAGCTAATGGATTGATTTAGTTACCAAAGTTATAGCTTCAGCCCCATACCAAATAAGATTAAAGTAGTCAGAGATGAACACAACTTGACTCTGATGACAGCGCTAGCTTCCATATTAGAATAGAATGTGGGCAACAACCAATGACAGCACTCAATACTAGAATGTGGGTAGTAACAGTCAATGATAGTGCCCTATATTAGAATGTGGGTAAGAGCGTATCATTGGTAAAAGCCAGATATATGGTTGCTGAACCAACTGTCAGAGAGGCATGGGTTTCATCAAATCAAGATACATAACCACATATTTTGCTGTGATATAGTTTATTCTCTCAATCCAGACTATTCTGGTCTATTTTGATTCTAGGCCTTGGTCTCATTATTTTACTTTACCCCAAAACTGGTTTTGCAACAAAATACTACACAATTCACTGTGCGCAGTCAACTTTCTCTAAACTATGCATAGCGTACTGTACAACCATCTCATGAATTAGCTGTTTCGTAGGTTGTATCTGTCAGTAGTGGTAATTGTGTAAAATCACGAAGCCATATTACAACCTATGTTGTGATAATTGCGTTGTTTGCTCTATAACCCATTCGTAAATACGCCACCCGTGATATACAATAAGGCCGTGACAACAAAAAGACGACAGTCACGGAATAGATTCAACTACACCTACCTTTGTTTCATCACAAAACCGGAGAGCACCATCTGTCCGGTAAAGTCCACAAAGCCATTATTGCATGTAACAAACAGTTATATGACCTGCAGCATGATCAAGCAAGTTGATGTTTTCGACAGTTTACTAAACAACTACTGAATTAGAACCACAGAGTTACCGCAAGTCAGCGCAAAGACAACAGGAGCACTGCCTCCGCTATTCCAGCACCATTTAAACTTAAACATTTAAACGTCATCAAATCATCGGGGCTATATATGCTTAGTTTAATACACTGAAAACAAAACTTAACGATACTAAAAACAATTTAGTCCAATGTTGCTAAATACAGTATCGTGTGGTTGTCCATGGTGTGTGTGTGTGTGCGTGTGTGTGTGTGTGTGTGTGTGTGTGTGTGTGTGTGTGTGTGTGTGTGTAAAACAAATGTTGACTCACCCTACTTGTAGACTAGTTGAACACCAATGCCATCCTCCTCTCCTTCATGTTGGCAAAACGGTGAATGGCTCTGTCATACAGTTCACTTTTAGTTTTTGTTGTCATAGGCTACCTAGCTAAAATGCTTGCTACTAGCCTAAGTTCCTCGCATGGGCAGCAATGAACCAGCTAAATTAGCTAGCTAGCTAGTTAACGTGAGCCTACTAGGCTACATCTAGGCTACATATTGAACTTCAATTGTCTCAGGCCAGTGGCACAACATATTAATTTATGGTTAGATCAGAATCGCCGTCATAATCATTGGTCTGTACAGAGAATTAAGTCAAAACCACAAGTCCAAATCCCCATCTCCATCCATGGCTTAGGAAAGGGCCAATTTAGCAAGCTAGCTACTGCAGGACATCAACACAAGCAGACCAGAAACACACACGTTTTTCTGAAAATTACGTTTTGCTTAGGAATTTATTTGATTGGTCTGAAGCCAAATCCAAACTGGCCTCCCTTGGGTGGCATTTTGCTGCACCAGGACAACCCACAGTTGAGCTCAGCTCAATGCTGATTGGCTAATTCTTTAATATATTTCAAGTGAGGCCAAATTCTCGCTGGCAGAGCCTAATTGATCATTAACGTTGCATGAATAGGATAATAGGTTATTCCTCTAAAGTGGTTGGTTGCTGAATCTTGGTTAATGAAGTCCATAGAAATGAGATGGACAGCACACCAAAATATAATATGCCATTTAGCAGACGCTTTTATCCAAAGCGACTTACAGTCATGCGTGCATACATTTTTTTTTTTTTTTTTTGTGTGTATGGGTGGTCCCGGGGATCGAACCCACTACCTTGGCGTTACAAGCGCCGTGCTCTACCAGCTGAGCTACAGAGGACCACACCAAAAAAATGACTATTTATTTTTTTGTATGCTATCCTTGAGTTAATCCCATCTCTAATCAGTTTGTTCCTTTCTTCTCCTCGTCCCCTGAAGTCTCCCCGGGAATCTGCTGCAGCAAGGACATCCGGAACAACGTGACCAACCTGCGCTCCCTGGAGAACTGCACGGTCATCGAGGGCCACCTGAAGATCCTACTCATGTTCAAGACCAAACCCGAGGACTTCAGGGGTCTCAGTTACCCCAAACTGACCGTGGTCACAGACTTCCTCCTCTTGTTCAGGGTCTACGGAATGGAGAGCCTCAAAGACCTCTTCCCCAATCTCACCGTGATCCGAGGTAACAACCTGTTCTTCAACTACGCTCTGGTCTTCTTTGAAATGCTGCAGCTGAGGGATATCGGTCTCCATAGCCTGATGAACATCACCCGAGGAGCGGTGAGGATCGAGAAGAACCCGGACCTCTGCTACCTCTCCACCCTGGATTGGTCCAAGATCCTGGATACGGTGGAGGACAACTATATCGTGTCCAATAAGAACGACAGGGAGTGCGGGGACGTGTGTCCCGGAGCGCTGGCCAAGGGGAAGGCTACCTGTCAACAGACCACCATCAATGGAAACTTCAACGAACGCTGCTGGACGCACAAGCACTGCCAGAGAAGTAAGTCGCTGGGTTCTTATTTTGTGTTTTCTTATCCCGGAAGTCCCATTTGAGGTCAGAAGACGTGATTTCTTTGCATGATGGTGGGAGTGTTATGTTTTTAAATGCATGTAAAAAATCGCACACTAGGAAAGTTGATGATTGACCTTCCGGTTGTTGTCTTCCTTGTCTGCGGTTATCCTATGTTTTGGATACTCTGTTGTCCCTGCCATAACCTGCACCTTGGGAGAAGACTTCCAGTGGTTTTAATGTGTCAGGTTATTTATGTTTGTGTAGTAGTCAGGCTCCATCTTGATTTTGCTTCTCCTTCAGTGTTGTGCTATTTATAAGTGAAAGTAGATCAGTGAATTTATCTGATTGAGGGAGGGAGGGAGCGGGAGAGAGAACACGAACTACTCGGGTTTGCAGTGATGTCACTTAATATTCAGAGACCCAGTCTCCAGGGAAGTCAGATTACGGAGAAGAGTTGTGTGCGTCTGACAGCCAGGCAATGCTTCTGTCTCTCTCTCTCTCTCTCTCTCTCTCTCTCTCTGTCTCTCTGTCTCTCTCTCTCTCTCTCTGTCTCTCTGTCTCTCTCTCTCTCTCTCTCTCTCTCTCTGTCTTCTCTCTCTCTCTCTCTCTCTCTCTCTGTCTCTCTCTCTGTCTCTCTCTCTGTTCTCTCTCTCTCTCTCTCTCTCTCTCTCTCTCTCTCTCTCTCTCTCTCTCTCTCTCTCTCTCTCTCTCTCTCTCTCTCTCTCTCTCTCTCTCTCTCTCTCTCTCTCTCTCTCTCCGCTCTCTCTCTCTCTCTCTCTCTCTCTCTCTCTCTCTCTCTCTCTCTCTCTCTCTCTCTCTCTCTCTCTCTCTCTCTCTCTCAATTCAATTTAAGGGCTTTATTGGCATGGGAAACTTATGTTAACATTGCCATAAGCAAGTGAAGTAGATAGTAAACAAAAGTGAAATAAACAATAAAAATGTACAGTAAACATTACACTTCCAAAATAATAAAGACATTTCAAATGTCATATTATGTATATATACAGTGTTGTAACAATGTGCAAATAGTTAAAGTACAAATGGGAAAATAAATAAACATAAATATGGGTTGTATTTACAATGGTGTTTGTTCTTCACTGGTTGCTCTTTTCTTTTGGCAACAGGTCACAAATCTTGCTGCTGTGATGGCACACTGTGGTATTTCACCCAATAGATATGGGACTTTATCAAAATTGGGTTTGTTTTCGAATTCTTTGTGATTCTGAGGGAAATATATGTCTCTAATATGGTCATACATTTGGCAGGTTAGGAAGTGCAGCTCAGTTTCCACCTCATTTTGTGGGCAGTGGGCACATAGCCAGTCTTCTCTTGAGAGCCAGGTCTGCCTGCGGCGGCCTTTCTCAATAGCAAGGCTATGCTCACTGAGTCTGTACATAGTCAAAGCTTTCCTTAAGTTTGGGTCAGTCACAGTGGTCAGGTATTCTGCCACTGTGTACTCTCTGTTTAGGGCCAAATAGCATTCTAGTTTGCTCTGTTTTTTTGTTTGTTCTTTCCAATGTGTCAAGTAATTTTCTTTTTGTTTTCTCATGATTTGGTTGGGTCTAATTGTGTTGCTGTCCTGGGGCTCTGTGGGGTCTGTTTGTGTTTGTGAACAGAGCCCCAGGACCAGCTTGCTTAGGGGACTCTTCTCCAAGTTCATCTCTCTGTAGGTGATGGCTTTGTTATGGAAAGTTTGGGAATCGCTTCCTTTTAAGTGGTTATAGAATTTAACGGCTCTTTTCTGGATTTTGATAATTAGCGGGTATGGGCCTAATTCTGCTTTGCATGCATTATTTGGTGTTTTACACTGAGGATATTTTTGCAGAATTCTGCATGCCGAGTCTCAATTTGGTGTTTGTCCCATTTTGTGAATTCTTGGTTGGTGAGCGGACCCCAGACCTCACAACCATAAAGGGCAATGGGTTTTATAACAGATTCAAGTATCTTTAGCCAGATCCTAATTGGTATGTCAACTTTTTTATGTTCCTTTTGATGGCATAGAAGGCCCTTCTTGCCTTGTCTCTCAGATCGTTCACAGCTTTGTGGAGCTGATGTTTAGGCCGAGGTATGTATCGTTTTTTGTGTGCGCTCTCTCTCTCTGTGTCCTCTCAACCATGACATTACATTTAAATCATTTAGCAGATGCTCTTATCCATTATTTTTAATTATTTTCATACTGGCCCCCTCGTGGGAATCAAACCCACAACCCTGGCATTGCAAGCGCCATGCTCTACCAACTGAGCTACAGGGGACCATGTACTTCTACTGTAAATATTAATTAACTACATCTCAAGATTGAGTTGTGTTTTGATTTTGTAACGCCTGTTGTTGTTATGACAGGTATCTTGGTCTAATTTCTTTTAAATGAACATATCCAACCCCAGTCTGTACTCGATCTAGAGTCTGTAGCTCCTTATTAACCCTGAGTTAGCCTATGGTTGGTTTCACCCAGTCTGTACTCGATCTAGAGTCTGTAGCTCCTTATTAACCCTGAGTTAGCCTATGGTTGGTTTCACCCAGTCTGTACTCGATCTAGAGTCTGTAGCTCCTTATTAACCCTGAGTTAGCCTATGGTTGGTTTCACCCAGTCTGTACTCGATCTAGAGCAGGTAGCTCCTTATTAACCCTGAGTTAGCCTATGGTTGGTTTCACCCAGTCTGTACTCGATCTAGAGCAGGTAGCTCCTTATTAACCCTGAGTTAGCCTATGGTTGGTTTCACCCAGTCTGTACTCGATCTAGAGCAGGTAGCTCCTTATTAACCCTGAGTTAGCCTATGGTTGGTTTCACCCAGTCTGTACTCGATCTAGAGCAGGTAGCTCCTTATTAACCCTGAGTTAGCCTATGGTTGGTTTCACCCAGTCTGTACTCGATCTAGAGCAGGTAGCTCCTTATTAACCCTGAGTTAGCCTATGGTTGGTTTCACCCAGTCTGTACTCGATCTAGAGTCTGTAGCTCCTTATTAACCCTGAGTTAGCCTATGGTTGGTTTCACCCAGTCTGTACTCGATCTAGAGCGGTAGCTCCTTATTAACCCTGAGTTAGCCTATGGTTGGTTTCACCCAGTCTGTACTGCGATCTAGAGCAGGTAGCTCCTTATTAACCCTGAGTTAGCCTATGGTTGGTTTCACCCAGTCTGTACTCGATCTAGAGCAGGTAGCTCCTTATTAACCCTGAGTTAGCCTATGGTTGGTTTCACCCAGTCTGTACTCGATCTAGAGCAGGTAGCTCCTTATTAACCCTGAGTTAGCCTATGGTTGGTTTCACCCAGTCTGTACTCGATCTAGAGCAGGTAGCTCCTTATTAACCCTGAGTTAGCCTATGGTTGGTTTCACCCAGTCTGTACTCGATCTAGAGCAGGTAGCTCCTTATTAACCCTGAGTTAGCCTATGGTTGGTTTCACCCAGTCTGTACTCGATCTAGAGCAGGTAGCTCCTTATTAACCCTGAGTTAGCCTATGGTTGGTTTCACCCAGTCTGTACTCGATCTAGAGCAGGTAGCTCCTTATTAACCCTGAGTTAGCCTATGGTTGGTTTCACCCAGTCTGTACTCGATCTAGAGCAGGTAGCTCCTTATTAACCCTGAGTTAGCCTATGGTTGGTTTCACCCAGTCTGTACTCGATCTAGAGCAGGTAGCTCCTTATTAACCCTGAGTTAGCCTATGGTTGGTTTCACCCAGTCTGTACTCGATCTAGAGTCGGTAGCTCCTTATTAACCCTGAGTTAGCCTATGGTTGGTTTCACCCAGTCTGTACTCGATCTAGAGCAGGTAGCTCCTTATTAACCCTGAGTTAGCCTATGGTTGGTTTCACCCAGTCTGTACTCGATCTAGAGTCTGTAGCTCCTTATTAACCCTGAGTTAGCCTATGGTTGGTTTCACCCAGTCTGTACTCGATCTAGAGCAGGTAGCTCCTTATTAACCCTGAGTTAGCCTATGGTTGGTTTCACCCAGTCTGTACTCGATCTAGAGCAGGTAGCTCCTTATTAACCCTGAGTTAGCCTATGGTTGGTTTCACCCAGTCTGTACTCGATCTAGAGTCGGTAGCTCCTTATTAACCCTGAGTTAGCCTATGGTTGGTTTCACCCAGTCTGTACTCGATCTAGAGCAGGTAGCTCCTTATTAACCCTGAGTTAGCCTATGGTTGGTTTCACCCAGTCTGTACTCGATCTAGAGCAGGTAGCTCCTTATTAACCCTGAGTTAGCCTATGGTTGGTTTCACCCAGTCTGTACTCGATCTAGAGTCGGTAGCTCCTTATTAACCCTGAGTTAGCCTATGGTTGGTTTCACCCAGTCTGTACTCGATCTAGAGCAGGTAGCTCCTTATTAACCCTGAGTTAGCCTATGGTTGGTTTCACCCAGTCTGTACTCGATCTAGAGCCGGTAGCTCCTTATTAACCCTGAGTTAGCCTATGGTTGGTTTCACCCAGTCTGTACTCGATCTAGAGCAGGTAGCTCCTTATTAACCCTGAGTTAGCCTATGGTTGGTTTCACCCAGTCTGTACTCGATCTAGAGCCGGTAGCTCCTTATTAACCCTGAGTTAGCCTATGGTTGGTTTCACCCAGTCTGTACTCGATCTAGAGTCTGTAGCTCCTTATTAACCCTGAGTTAGCCTATGGTTGGTTTCACCCAGTCTGTACTCGATCTAGAGCAGGTAGCTCCTTATTAACCCTGAGTTAGCCTATGGTTGGTTTCACCCAGTCTGTACTCGATCTAGAGCAGGTAGCTCCTTATTAACCCTGAGTTAGCCTATGGTTGGTTTCACCCAGTCTGTACTCGATCTAGAGCAGGTAGCTCCTTATTAACCCTGAGTTAGCCTATGGTTGGTTTCACCCAGTCTGTACTCGATCTAGAGCAGGTAGCTCCTTATTAACCCTGAGTTAGCCTATGGTTGGTTTCACCCAGTCTGTACTCGATCTAGAGCAGGTAGCTCCTTATTAACCCTGAGTTAGCCTATGGTTGGTTTCACCCAGTCTGTACTCGATCTAGAGCAGGTAGCTCCTTATTAACCCTGAGTTAGCCTATGGTTGGTTTCACCCAGTCTGTACTCGATCTAGAGCAGGTAGCTCCTTATTAACCCTGAGTTAGCCTATGGTTGGTTTCACCCAGTCTGTACTCGATCTAGAGCAGGTAGCTCCTTATTAACCCTGAGTTAGCCTATGGTTGGTTTCACCCAGTCTGTACTCGATCTAGAGCAGGTAGCTCCTTATTAACCCTGAGTTAGCCTATGGTTGGTTTCACCCAGTCTGTACTCGATCTAGAGCAGGTAGCTCCTTATTAACCCTGAGTTAGCCTATGGTTGGTTTCACCCAGTCTGTACTCGATCTAGAGCAGGTAGCTCCTTATTAACCCTGAGTTAGCCTATGGTTGGTTTCACCCAGTCTGTACTCGATCTAGAGTCTGTAGCTCCTTATTAACCCTGAGTTAGCCTATGGTTGGTTTCACCCAGTCTGTACTCGATCTAGAGCAGGTAGCTCCTTATTAACCCTGAGTTAGCCTATGGTTGGTTTCACCCAGTCTGTACTCGATCTAGAGCAGGTAGCTCCTTATTAACCCTGAGTTAGCCTATGGTTGGTTTCACCCAGTCTGTACTCGATCTAGAGTCTGTAGCTCCTTATTAACCCTGAGTTAGCCTATGGTTGGTTTCACCCAGTCTGTACTCGATCTAGAGTCTGTAGCTCCTTATTAACCCTGAGTTAGCCTATGGTTGGTTTCACCCAGTCTGTACTCGATCTAGAGCAGGTAGCTCCTTATTAACCCTGAGTTAGCCTATGGTTGGTTTCACCCAGTCTGTACTCGATCTAGAGCAGGTAGCTCCTTATTAACCCTGAGTTAGCCTATGGTTGGTTTCACCCAGTCTGTACTCGATCTAGAGCAGGTAGCTCCTGTGATGTCACGAGAGGCTGTGTCCTGGAGGGACGGTACATCCCCCTGAGATGGCTGCAAACCCAGACAGCTATGGCTCCATCTGCTGGTATGGTCGGGAACTCCAACCCTCTATGGCCAATCTTCCCACGCAGCTGAAACCAATCAGGAGCTGATGAGCTGAAGGTTTGGGAAGTGAAGAGACACAGTCTCCAAGCTGGGCTCTCTGGAGGACAAGAGTGCTGCACGTCCACTTCCATGAGGAATATAAGGATTTGGAGATACTTACCTTTGGGAAATACTCACCTTTGGATATATGCACCTGTGGAAATACGTGTGGGACATTTGGAAGGACGTTTTGCTGGGTTGGCCACTAGCTGCAACGTGGAATACAGTAAGACTGGGGAAAAGTTATTTGAGCGAGGGAGAGTTATGATTTTGGATGTGGAAGAGACATCCCTGAACTGTTAACCCTTAAAGAGCCACCAGAGAACAGAATTGTGTTATACTTTCGTTAGTTTCCCAAGACCTTTAATAAAATCCTTGTTTTGGTTGAACCTGGTCTCCTTGCACTACTTGAGCAATCCCGCTGAAAGCTGTGTAGCCTCTCGTGACATCACACTCCTTATTAACCCTGAGTTAGCCTATGGTTGGTTTCACCCAGTCTGTACTCGATCTAGAGCAGGTAGCTCCTTATTAACCCTGAGTTAGCCTATGGTTGGTTTCACCCAGTCTGTACTCGATCTAGAGTCGGTAGCTCCTTATTAACCCTGAGTTAGCCTATGGTTGGTTTCACCCAGTCTGTACTCGATCTAGAGTCTGTAGCTCCTTATTAACCCTGAGTTAGCCTATGGTTGGTTTCACCCAGTCTGTACTCGATCTAGAGCAGGTAGCTCCTTATTAACCCTGAGTTAGCCTATGGTTGGTTTCACCCAGTCTGTACTCGATCTAGAGCAGGTAGCTCCTTATTAACCCTGAGTTAGCCTATGGTTGGTTTCACCCAGTCTGTACTCGATCTAGAGCAGGTAGCTCCTTATTAACCCTGAGTTAGCCTATGGTTGGTTTCACCCAGTCTGTACTCGATCTAGAGCAGGTAGCTCCTTATTAACCCTGAGTTAGCCTATGGTTGGTTTCACCCAGTCTGTACTCGATCTAGAGTCTGTAGCTCCTTATTAACCCTGAGTTAGCCTATGGTTGGTTTCAGCCAGTCTGTACTCGATCTAGAGCAGGTAGCTCCTTATTAACCCTGAGTTAGCCTATGGTTGGTTTCACCCAGTCTGTACTCGATCTAGAGCAGGTAGCTCCTTATTAACCCTGAGTTAGCCTATGGTTGGTTTCACCCAGTCTGTACTCGATCTAGAGCAGGTAGCTCCTTATTAACCCTGAGTTAGCCTATGGTTGGTTTCACCCAGTCTGTACTCGATCTAGAGTCTGTAGCTCCTTATTAACCCTGAGTTAGCCTATGGTTGGTTTCACCCAGTCTGTACTCGATCTAGAGTCTGTAGCTCCTTATTAACCCTGAGTTAGCCTATGGTTGGTTTCACCCAGTCTGTACTCGATCTAGAGTCTGTAGCTCCTTATTAACCCTGAGTTAGCCTATGGTTGGTTTCACCCAGTCTGTACTCGATCTAGAGCAGGTAGCTCCTTATTAACCCTGAGTTAGCCTATGGTTGGTTTCACCCAGTCTGTACTCGATCTAGAGCAGGTAGCTCCTTATTAACCCTGAGTTAGCCTATGGTTGGTTTCACCCAGTCTGTACTCGATCTAGAGTCTGTAGCTCCTTATTAACCCTGAGTTAGCCTATGGTTGGTTTCACCCAGTCTGTACTCGATCTAGAGCAGGTAGCTCCTTATTAACCCTGAGTTAGCCTATGGTTGGTTTCACCCAGTCTGTACTCGATCTAGAGCAGGTAGCTCCTTATTAACCCTGAGTTAGCCTATGGTTGGTTTCACCCAGTCTGTACTCGATCTAGAGTCTGTAGCTCCTTATTAACCCTGAGTTAGCCTATGGTTGGTTTCACCCAGTCTGTACTCGATCTAGAGTCTGTAGCTCCTTATTAACCCTGAGTTAGCCTATGGTTGGTTTCACCCAGTCTGTACTCGATCTAGAGTCTGTAGCTCCTTATTAACCCTGAGTTAGCCTATGGTTGGTTTCACCCAGTCTGTACCGATCTAGAGTCTGTAGCTCCTTATTAACCCTGAGTTAGCCTATGGTTGGTTTCACCCAGTCTGTACTCGATCTAGAGCAGGTAGCTCCTTATTAACCCTGAGTTAGCCTATGGTTGGTTTCACCCAGTCTGTACTCGATCTAGAGTCTGTAGCTCCTTATTAACCCTGAGTTAGCCTATGGTTGGTTTCACCCAGTCTGTACTCGATCTAGAGTCTGTAGCTCCTTATTAACCCTGAGTTAGCCTATGGTTGGTTTCACCCAGTCTGTACTCGATCTAGAGCAGGTAGCTCCTTATTAACCCTGAGTTAGCCTATGGTTGGTTTCACCCAGTCTGTACTCGATCTAGAGCAGGTAGCTCCTTATTAACCCTGAGTTAGCCTATGGTTGGTTTCACCCAGTCTGTACTCGATCTAGAGCAGGTAGCTCCTTATTAACCCTGAGTTAGCCTATGGTTGGTTTCACCCAGTCTGTACTCGATCTAGAGCAGGTAGCTCCTTATTAACCCTGAGTTAGCCTATGGTTGGTTTCACCCAGTCTGTACTCGATCTAGAGCAGGTAGCTCCTTATTAACCCTGAGTTAGCCTATGGTTGGTTTCACCCAGTCTGTACTCGATCTAGAGCAGGTAGCTCCTTATTAACCCTGAGTTAGCCTATGGTTGGTTTCACCCAGTCTGTACTCGATCTAGAGCAGGTAGCTCCTTATTAACCCTGAGTTAGCCTATGGTTGGTTTCACCCAGTCTGTACTCGATCTAGAGCAGGTAGCTCCTTATTAACCCTGAGTTAGCCTATGGTTGGTTTCACCCAGTCTGTACTCGATCTAGAGCAGGTAGCTCCTTATTAACCCTGAGTTAGCCTATGGTTGGTTTCACCCAGTCTGTACTCGATCTAGAGCAGGTAGCTCCTTATTAACCCTGAGTTAGCCTATGGTTGGTTTCACCCAGTCTGTACTCGATCTAGAGCAGGTAGCTCCTTATTAACCCTGAGTTAGCCTATGGTTGGTTTCACCCAGTCTGTACTCGATCTAGAGTCTGTAGCTCCTTATTAACCCTGAGTTAGCCTATGGTTGGTTTCACCCAGTCTGTACTCGATCTAGAGTCTGTAGCTCCTTATTAACCCTGAGTTAGCCTATGGTTGGTTTCACCCAGTCTGTACTCGATCTAGAGCAGGTAGCTCCTTATTAACCCTGAGTTAGCCTATGGTTGGTTTCACCCAGTCTGTACTCGATCTAGAGCAGGTAGCTCCTTATTAACCCTGAGTTAGCCTATGGTTGGTTTCACCCAGTCTGTACTCGATCTAGAGTCTGTAGCTCCTTATTAACCCTGAGTTAGCCTATGGTTGGTTTCACCCAGTCTGTACTCGATCTAGAGCAGGTAGCTCCTTATTAACCCTGAGTTAGCCTATGGTTGGTTTCACCCAGTCTGTACTCGATCTAGAGCAGGTAGCTCCTTATTAACCCTGAGTTAGCCTATGGTTGGTTTCACCCAGTCTGTACTCGATCTAGAGCAGGTAGCTCCTTATTAACCCTGAGTTAGCCTATGGTTGGTTTCACCCAGTCTGTACTCGATCTAGAGCAGGTAGCTCCTTATTAACCCTGAGTTAGCCTATGGTTGGTTTCACCCAGTCTGTACTCGATCTAGAGTCTGTAGCTCCTTATTAACCCTGAGTTAGCCTATGGTTGGTTTCACCCAGTCTGTACTCGATCTAGAGTCTGTAGCTCCTTATTAACCCTGAGTTAGCCTATGGTTGGTTTCAGCTGTCTGAATCAATAGTAGCCAACAGCCTCCGTAGTGAGTCAGGCTCTGTGGTCTTGTGGTGTCGACCCTGTGGTTTCAGGCCTGCTTTCACTAAAGCATGAAAATATATGTTAAGTCCCAGCTCTAACCACACAACAGGAGGGAGGAGAGAGAAATAGGCATGCCCTGTTCCCTGTGCCCTGTTCCCTGTGCCCTCAGCCCTGTGCCCTGTTCCTTGTGCCCTGTTCCCTGTTCCCTGTTCCCTGTTCCCTGTGCCCTCAGCCCTGTGCCCTGTTCCCTGTGCCCTGTTCCCTCAGCCCTGTGCCCTCAGCCCTGTGCCCTGTTCCCTGTGCCCTGTTCCCTGTTCCCTGTGCCCTGTTCCCTCAGCCCTGTGCCCTGTGCCCTCAGCCCTGTTCCCTGTGCCCTGTTCCCTGTGCCCTGTTCCCTGAGCCCTGTTCCCTGTTCCCTGTGCCCTCAGCCCTGTGCCCTGTTCCCTATGCCCTGTTCCCTGTGCCCTGTTCCCTGTTCCCTGTTCCCTGTTCCCTGTGCCCTCAGCCCTGTGCCCTGTTCCCTGTTCCCTGTGCCCTCAGCCCTGTGCCCTGTTCCCTGTGCCCTCAGCCCTGTGCCCTCAGCCCTGTGCCCTGTTCCCTGTTCCCTGTGCCCTGTGCCCTGTTCCCTGTGCCCTCAGCCCTGTTCCCTGTTCCATGTGCCCTGTGCCCTGTGCCCTGTTCCCTGTGCCCTCAGCCCTGTGCCCTGTTCCCTGTTCCATGTGCCCTGTGCCCTGTTCCCTGTGCCCTCAGCCCTGTGCCCTGTGCCCTGTGCCCTGTTCCCTCAGCCCTGTGCCCTGTTCCCTGTGCCCTGTTCCCTGTGCCCTCAGCCCTGTGCCCTGTGCCCTGTTCCCTGTGCCCTCAGCCCTGTGCCCTGTTCCCTGTGCCCTCAGCCCTGTTCCCTGAGCCCTGTTCCTTGTTCCCTGAGCCCTGTTCCCTGTTCCCTGAGCCCTGTTCCTTGTTCCCTGAGCCCTGTTCCTTGTGCCCTGTTCCCTGAGCCCTGAGCCCTGTTCCTTGTTCCCTGAGCCCTGTTCCTTGTTCCCTGAGCCCTGTTCCTTGTGCCCTGTTCCTTGTGCCCTGTTCCCTGAGCCCTGTTCCTTGTGCCCTGTTCCCTGAGCCCTGTTCCTTGTGCCCTGAGCCCTGTTCCTTGTGCTCTGAGCCCTGTTCCTTGTGCCCTGTTCCCTGTGCCCTGTTTCTTGTTCCTTGTGCCCTGTTCCTTGTGCCCTGTTCCTTGTGCCCTGCTCCCTGAGCCCTGTTCCTTGTGCCCTGTTCCTTGTGCCCTGTTCCCTGAGCCCTGTTCCTTGTGCCCTGTTCCCTGAGCCCTGTTCCTTGTGCCCTGTTCCCTGAGCCCTGTTCCTTGTGCCCTGTTCCCTGAGCCCTGTTCCTTGTGCCCTGAGCCCTGTTCCCTGAGCCCTGAGCCCTGTTCCCTGAGCCCTGTTCCTTGTGCCCTGTTCCCTGAGCCCTGTTCCTTGTGCCCTGTTCAGATGTAGACCTCATTCAGACATCCATTGGCAGACAATAGTTAACTAATAAAGTTTGTATTTTTAGAAATATTCATAATAGATTTGTAGTATATATTTGTTATTTTTGGAGATATTCGTAACACTAAGCATTGGATTTGTTTAGTGGAGCGTCATCAGTCTCAACATCAGCATGTTGATGGGTATTGTGTGACTTTCTTATTAAATGATTACAGATTGAAGAATTTATTTGAACTCTTTAATCAATGGGAAATAGAGTGTAGTAACATAATATGAACCTTGCTTGTTTGGGTGTCATGTCTTCATCACAGTGACTGTGTTGTCTGGCTGTCACTGTGTTCTCTCTGCTTTGATGGCGTCATCTTGGCATGTTGACAGACGATATGTGTGGTTACTCCATGGGGCTTCTGTTGTGCGCTCCTTGTTTTGGTGTAATAATCTCATTGCGGTAGTGAGCCATGCTGTGCTGTGGTGTTGAGTGATGGTCTGACTCTTAACTTCTGTTCAGCAGCAAGCTTTCCCTGTGCTGTTGTCAGACTGAGTTTGTGTCCCAAATAGCAACCTAGTCCCTATATAGTGCACTACTTTTGACGAGACCTATGAGAACACTAGCTCATTATAACACTGGAACACTAGCCTATCAAAAGTAGTGCACTATATAGGGAATAGGGTGTCATTTTGTCTGCAGCCCTACCATGAGCCTCCAGCTGAATAAGTGAGCTATATGAGACAGGAGTTCCCAGGAGGCTGGTATTTTACACACATTATAAAATAATCTTCATTATCTGCCCCTGAGAGGAAGAGATTACTCACTCTCACACAGCTAGGGGGGAGGAGGAGAATAACAAATACAGAGGGAGAGAAAGGGAGAGAGCCTGATATAGGAAGAGAGAGAGGGAGAGAGAGAGCCTGATATAGGGAGAGAGAGAGAGAGAGCCTGATATAGGAAGAGAGAGAGGGAGAGAGAGAGAGAGAGAGAGCCTGATATAGGAAGAGAGAGAGGGAGAGAGAGAGAGCCTGATATAGGAAGAGAGAGAGGGAGAGAGAGAGAGAGAGCCTGATATAGGAAGAGAGAGAGGGAGAGAGAGAGAGAGAGAGCCTGATATAGGAAGAGAGAGAGGGAGAGAGAGAGAGCCTGATATAGGAAGAGAGAGAGGGAGAGAGAGAGAGAGAGCCTGATATAGGAAGAGAGAGAGAGAGAGAGAGAGAGCCTGATATAGGAAGAGAGAGAGGGAGAGAGAGAGAGAGAGAGCCTGATATAGGAAGAGAGAGAGAGAGAGAGAGCCTGAGATAGGAAGAGAGAGAGGGAGAGAGAGAGAGAGAGAGAGAGCCTGATATAGGAAGAGAGAGAGGGAGAGAGAGAGAGCCTGATATAGGAAGAGAGGGAGAGAGAGAGCCTGATATAGGAAGAGAGAGAGGGAGAGAGAGAGAGAGCCTGATATAGGAAGAGAGAGAGGGAGAGAGAGAGAGAGAGAGAGAGAGAGAGAGAGAGCCTGATATAGGAAGAGAGAGAGGGAGAGAGAGAGAGCCTGATATAGGAAGAGAGAGAGGGAGAGAGAGAGAGAGCCTGATATAGGAAGAGAGAGAGAGAGAGAGAGAGAGAGAGAGAGAGAGAGAGAGAGAGGAAGAGAGAGAGGGAGAGAGAGAGAGCCTGATATAGGAAGAGAGAGAGAGAGAGAGAGTGAGCCTGATATAGGAAGAGAGAGAGGGAGAGAGAGAGAGCCTGATATAGGAAGAGAGAGAGGGAGAGAGAGAGAGCCTGATATAGGAAGAGAGAGAGGGAGAGGGAGAGAGAGAGAGAGCCTGATATAGGAAGAGAGAGAGGGAGAGAGAGAGAGCCTGATATAGGAAGAGAGAGAGGGAGAGAGAGAGAGAGAGCCTGATATAGGGAGAGAGAGAGAGAGAGAGAGAGCCTGATATAGGAAGAGAGAGAGGGAGAGAGAGAGAGAGAGAGCCTGATATAGGAAGAGAGAGAGAGAGAGAGAGAGAGCCTGATATAGGAAGAGAGAGAGGGAGAGAGAGAGAGAGAGAGAGCCTGATATAGGAAGAGAGAGAGGGAGAGAGAGAGAGCCTGATATAGGAAGAGAGAGAGGGAGAGAGAGAGCCTGATATAGGAAGAGAGAGAGGGAGAGAGAGAGAGAGCCTGATATAGGAAGAGAGAGAGGGGAGAGAGAGAGAGAGAGAGAGCCTGATATAGGAAGAGAGAGAGGGAGAGAGAGAGAGCCTGATATAGGAAGAGAGAGAGAGAGAGAGCCTGATATAGGAAGAGAGAGAGAGAGAGAGAGAGAGAGAGAGAGAGAGAGCCTGATATAGGAAGAGAGAGAGGGAGAGAGAGAGAGCCTGATATAGGAAGAGAGAGGGAGAGAGAGAGAGTGAGCCTGATATAGGAAGAGAGAGAGGGAGAGAGAGAGAGCCTGATATAGGAAGAGAGAGAGGGAGAGAGAGAGAGAGCCTGATATAGGAAGAGAGAGAGGGAGAGAGAGAGAGAGAGAGAGAGAGAGCCTGATATAGGAAGAGAGAGAGGGAGAGAGAGAGAGACTGATATAGGAAGAGAGAGAGGGAGAGAGAGAGAGCCTGATATAGGAAGAGAGAGAGAGAGAGAGCCTGATATAGGAAGAGAGAGGGAGAGAGAGAGAGAGAGAGAGAGAGAGAGAGCCTGATATAGGAAGAGAGAGAGGGAGAGAGAGAGAGCCTGATATAGGAAGAGAGAGGGAGAGAGAGAGAGTGAGCCTGATATAGGAAGAGAGAGAGGGAGAGAGAGAGAGCCTGATATAGGAAGAGAGAGAGGGAGAGAGAGAGAGCCTGATATAGGAAGAGAGAGAGGGAGAGGGAGAGAGAGAGAGAGAGAGCCTGATATAGGAAGAGAGAGAGGGAGAGAGAGAGAGACTGATATAGGAAGAGAGAGAGAGAGAGCCTGAAATAGGAAGAGAGAGAGGGAGAGAGAGAGAGAGCCTGATATAGGAAGAGAGAGAGGGAGAGAGAGAGAGAGCCTGATATAGGAAGAGAGAGAGGGAGAGAGAGAGAGAGCCTGATATAGGAAGAGAGAGAGGGAGAGAGAGAGCCTGATATAGGAAGAGAGAGAGAGCCTGATATAGGAAGAGAGAGAGGGAGAGGGAGAGAGCCTGATATAGGAAGAGAGAGAGGGAGAGAGAGAGAGAGCCTGATATAGGAAGAGAGAGAGAGAGCCTGATATAGGAAGAGAGAGAGGGAGAGAGAGAGAGAGCCTGATATAGGAAGAGAGAGAGGGAGAGAGAGAGAGCCTGATATAGGAAGAGAGAGAGAGAGGGAGAGAGGTTTACTACTCATTTCTGATTGTTTATTTCACTAGTTTTTGTATCTTTTTTTTAAACTTGATTTGGCAATGTAAACATACGTTTCCCATGGCAATAAATCCCCATTTGAATTTAAATTAATTGAATTGAGAGACAGAGAGCCTCCTCCTGCCCAGTAGTGGCCAGTGTTATGGTGAACCAGTGTTATGGTGAACCTGTGTTATGGTGAACCAGTGTTATGGTGAGCCAGTGTTATGGTGAACCAGTGTTATGGTGAACCAGTGTTATGGTGAACCAGTGTTATGGTGAGCCAGTGTTATGGTGAACCTGTGTTATGGTGAACCAGTGTTATGGTGAACCAGTGTTATGGTGAGCCAGTGTTATGGTGAACCAGTGTTATGGTGAACCAGTGTTATGGTGAGCCAGTGTTATGGTGAGCCAGTGTTATGGTGAGCCAGTGTTATGGTGAGCTAGTGTTCCAGTGTTATGGTGAGCTAGTGTTCCAGTGTTATGATGAGCTAGTGTTCCAGTGTTATGGTGAGCCAGTGTTATGACTATGGTCCATATTTAATTAACTCAAATAGCAGGGGTTCTTTACAGAATGTGTTTGGCCACCAGCGCTCTCCCCTTTTAGGCTGAGAGCTCTCCACTCTGGACATAGGGACTACTCTCTCTCCCCTTCTCTTCTTTCTCTCTCTCTCTCTTTCTCGCTCTCTCTCTCTCTCTCTCACTATCTCTTTCTCTCTTTTTCTCTCCCTCACGTTGTCGCTCTCTCTTTCCCTCTCACTCTCTCTCTCTCTCTCTCTCGCTCTCTCTCTCTCTCTTTCCCTCTCTCAGCAGTACACAGTGAACTAAACTGAGGACTGTTAAAATGTTGGAAGGGTGTTAGTTGTTACAATCTTGATGTGTTGGGGTGAGTCCAGAGGATGGTTGGATCAAGTGAGGTCATTGGTGATGGACCTTTATGGAGTGTCCAAATTTATCCTCGTGGGCGTCACACACACCTGCCCCCACCAATCAGTGGTCAGGGACGGTCAGAGACGACGGTGCTGTAAGAACATCCAGCATAAATCACCCAGCGTGTGTGTGTGTGTGTGGGATGTCTATTGTTTTGGCTAGCTGCTAGGTAACAGTGGAGTTACACGGTGGTGTAAGGGTGGATGTGTACACACAACTGTGGAAGGTTAGGTCACTGTGTGTGTGTGTGTGTGTGTGTGTGTGTGTGTGTGTGTGTGTGTGTGTGTGTCTGTGAGAGAGAAAAGTGTGTGTGTGTGTGTATGACACCTCTCTCTCCCCTGTGGCCGCCGGCGGCCTCCACACATCCCAGTCAAGTTAGTCTGGCGCCAAGTCTCCCCTCCTGGAACAATAGCTGTCGAAGAAGTTCACACGGCATTTTGCATGATCGTTTCCTGTCTCTGTGAGGCCACTTCCTGTCCAAGGTTATGAATGGACCCATAGAGCCGAACGAGGGCCGTCTCTCTCTCTCTCTCTCTCTCTCTCTGCAGCGCTGCTGCCATGCCGACTAACTCTTTTACAACCAAAACACTGCTGCCATGTGACCCGCAGAGGTCAATGAGAGGACAGACTGGCCGACTACTGGAACTAACCAGGCAGAGAGGACGTACAGTGAGGGAAAATAGTATTTGATCCCCTGCTGATTTTGCCCACTGACAAATAAATTATCAGTCTATCATTTTAATGGTAGGTATATTTGAACAGTGAGAGACAGAATAACAACAACAAAAATCCAGAAAAACGAATGTAAAAAATGTTATCAATTGATTTGCATTTTAATGAGGGAAATAAGTATTTGACCCCCTCTCAATCAGAAAGATTTCTGGCTCCCAGGTGTCTTTTATACAGGTAACGAGCTGTGATTAGGAACACACTCTTAAAGGGAGTGCTCCTAATCTCAGTTTGTTACCTGTATAAAAGACACCTGTCCACAGAAGCAATCAATTAATCAGATTCCAAACTCTCCACCATGGCCAAGACCAAAGAGCTCTCCAAGGATGTCAGGGACAAGATTGTAGACCTACACAAGGCTGGAATGGGCTACAAGACCATCGCCAAGCAGCTTGGTGAGAAGGTGACAACAGTTGGTGCGATTATTCGCAAATGGAAGAAACACAAAATAACTGTCAATCTCCCTCGGCCTGGGGCTCCATGCAAGATCTCACCTCGTGGAGTTGCAATGATCATGAGAACGGTGAGGAATCAGCCCAGAACTACACGGGAGGATCTTGTCAATGATCTCAAAGCAGCTGGGACCATAGTCACCAAGAAAACAATTGGTAACACCCTACGCCGTGAAGGACTGAAATCCTGCAGCGCCCGCAAGGTCCCCCTGCTCAAGAAAGCACATATACAGGCCCGTCTGAAGTTTGCCAATGAACATCTGAATGATTCAGAGGAGAACTGGGTGAAAGTGTTGTGGTCAGATGAGACCAAAGTCGAGCTCTTTGCCATCAACTCAACTCACTGTGTTTGGAGGAGGAGGAATGCTGCCTATGACCCCAAGAACACCATCCCCACCGTCAAACATGGAGGTGGAAACATTATGCTTTGGGGGTGTTTTTCTGCTAAGGGGACAGGACAACTTCACTGCATCAAAGGGACGATGGACGGGGCCATGTACCGTCAAATCTTGGGTGAGAACCTCCTTCCCTCAGCCAGGGCATTGAAAATGGGTCGTGGCTGGGTATTCCAGCATGACAATGACCCAAAACACACGGCCAAGGCAACAAAGGAGTGGCTCAAGAAAAGAAGCACATTAAGGTCCTAGAATGGCCTAGCCAGTCTCCAGACCTTAATCCCATAGAAAATCTGTGGAGGGAGCTGAAGGTTTGAGTTGCCAAACGTCAGGCTCGAAACCTTAATGACTTGGAGAAGATCTGCAAAGAGGAGTGGGACAAAATCCCTCCTGAGATGTGTGCAAACCTGGTGGCCAACTACAAGAAACGTCTGACCTCTGTGATTGCCAACAAGGGTTTTGCCACCAAGTACAAAGTAATGTTTTGCGGAGGGGTCAAATACTTATTTCCCTCATTAAAATGCAAATCAATTTCTAACATTTTTGACATGCGTTTTTTTGGATTTTTTTGTTGTTATTCTGTCTCTCACTATTCAAATAAACCTACCATTTTAAAATTATAGACTGATCATGTCTTTGTCAGTGGGCAAACGTACAAAATCAGCAGGGGATCAAATACTTTTTTCCCTCACTGTATTTAGTGAGCAGTTAGCTTTTCCTCAAGGGAAACTTGGTTAACTGTAACTAACCAGCTAGTTAACATGTTAGTGGTAGACAGAGACAAATTACAAGACCGGCAGAGCGGGGAGAAACTAATTTACCAGCCAGTTAACCACGCATATAGAGGGAAAACTAACCAGCTAGTTAGTTTAACTGCAGTTATCTGGAGCAATTCAAAACAATGTATTTTATTCAGAGGGGAAAAGTATATTGCAGAAAAATGTAGGCTACTGAGTTTGCAGGAGTCAACAACACTAATCCGAAGTGCATTTATCAGGAGTTGTTAATACCAGGAATGTTTAAATCACATTGCATTCTGCTGACTGACTTGGTTGTTGAAAAGCAACGTGTCGTTCTTTTGGAAAAACAGATTTAGAGGGAATCAAAGGAATGTTAGCCTAGTTATTGGGTTTCTACCTCTAGAAGCCCCCCTGGGCTAATGGAGGCCTTGTCTGTTTGATGTGTTTCTGACATGTGGAGCTTTGGTGAGAGGTGAGCCAATTTCAACAGCCCTGCCAGGCGCGCGCATGTGTGTGTTTTGTGTGTGTGTGTGTTCATTGCCCTGCCAGGCGCGCGCACGTGTGTGTGTGCTTTGTGTGTGTGTTCATTGCCCTGCCTGCCGTAGTGCTGTCAACCCGTCTTCCTAAAACATGACACGTGCTTGAAAGGCAAGCCAGCCCTGTCCTCATGCCACGATATGAATCACTCGCACTACTTCTATTTCTCTATAATAACAAGCTAATTGGCTGCAGCATTAGATACACCACTAGGAACAGATAACAAGCTGACTGATTGGTGCATTAGATACACCACTAGGAACAGATAACAAGCTAACTGATTGGTGCATTAGATACACCACTAGGAACAGATAACAAGCTGACTGATTGGTGCATTAGATACACCTTAGTCTGGTCACGCTGCGTTGCTATACTCTAATCCCTCAGTCTGGTCACGCTGCGTTGCTATACTCTAATCCCTCAGTCTGGTCACGCTGCGTTGCTATACTCTTAATCCCTCAGTCTGGTCACGCTGCGTTGCTATACTCTAATCCCTCAGTCTGGTCACGCTGCGTTGCTATACTCTAATCCCTCAATCTAGTCACGCTGCGTTGCTATACTCTAATCCCTCAGTCTGGTCACGCTGCGTTGCTATACTCTAATCCCTCAGTCTGGTCACGCTGCGTTGCTATACTCTAATCCCTCAGTCTGGTCACGCTGCGTTGCTATACTCTAATCCCTCAGTCTGGTCACGCTGCGTTGCTATACTCTAATCCCTCAGTCTGGTCACGCTGCGTTGCTATACTCTAATCCCTCAGTCTGGTCACGCTGCGTTGCTATACTCTAATCCCTCAGTCTGGTCACGCTGCGTTGCTATACTCTAATCCCTCAGTCTGGTCACGCTGCGTTGCTATACTCTAATCCCTCAGTCTGGTCACGCTGCGTTGCTATACTCTAATCCCTCAGTCTGGTTACGCTGCGTTGCTATACTCTTAATCCCTCAGTCTGGTCACGCTGCGTTGCTATACTCTAATCCCTCAGTCTGGTCACGCTGCGTTGCTATACTCTAATCCCTCAGTCTGGTCACGCTGCGTTGCTATACTCTAATCCCTCAGTCTGGTCACGCTGCGTTGCTATACTCTAATCCAGGGACGGCCTGTTCAATAGGGCGATATGGGCGACGCACTGCCAAACGGGAAAAGGAAGGGATTTTTTTTCTAATCAATTATATCACGGCAACAGTAGTTATCAGTGTTCACGTCTGATCTGCCAGCCACTAAATGTCAAATCAGGCTAAAGTCGTGCTTCAAATGGCCCCGCCCGTTTTTGGGGCGATTTCAGTCAAGTTGAAAATCGCCCAGAAGTCTCTCATAGCCTGTCATGTAAAATCTATTTTTTCAAATTTCAAAGCTTTCAATACATTCTCTATGGGTGTCTGTGGGCTTGCACTTACGCGCTTTCGTCATACGTGACGTAACCATGAACGTAACTAAGACAATAGCGGCTAGCAGCGTCTCTGTTGCGACCTGCAGTGTGGCGTTATTTTATGTTTTTAATTTGTAGACTTAGTTTACAAACATTCTGCCAACCATGGATTTCCAGTGGTTGGTTTTGGACTGATCTTGTTGATCGTGTACATACCCGCTACGAACGGACTAAATAATGAAAACGCTGCTGGCAGCGGAATCCCAATACAGCTGGGAGACTTGGCTGGATGACAGAGTCCCGGACAGAGAAGTGGAGCCGGCCGGCTTCACCCTGGTCAGAGCGGACCGCGATCCTGGTAAGAGAGCGACTCTGTACCCCGACATTGAACTGCTTTCTGTGTCATTGCGACCTTACTATCTGCCCCGTGAGTTCCCCCAATTGTTTGTTACCGTTGTGTACTGTTGATAATCACAAGTTTACTGGAGAACTGAGACCAAGTAGAGACTTTGGACAGGGTGGATAATGGTATAATATAAGGCAGTTTATTCAGAGGTAAAGATATCTGGAATCGCGTGCACGGACCCGTTCGTCAATCTCGTAGGGAGATATCTGAAGAGAGAGCCCCGAAACATTGTGTGCTGACATTTTATACAATAAAATGAAGTAGGTTGAATCTAGTAGTTCTGATCTTCTGATTGGTCCTGATGAGTTGGGCGAGGTCCCCTCCAGGTTAGTATCACTGTTGCATTGGCTCTGAGTCGGGTTCTCTGTCTTCAGATGTTCAGCCTAAGAGAAGGGGATTTTTGTGTGTGTGTGTGTGTGTGTGTGTGTTTAACAGTGATGGTGTGTGTGTGTGTGTGTGTGTGTGTGTTATCAGTGATGATGTGTGTGTGTGTGTGTGTTTATCAGTGATGATGTGTGTGTGTGTGTGTGTGTGTGTGTGTGTGTGTGTGTGTGTGTGTGGGTGTGTGTGTGTGTGTCCTCAGAGCAAGAACTCGTGAGTTGGAAGAACTGAGAGACCTATGGCGTGGGTGTTGTCCTTAGCCACCTGCTGACAAGGCTGACAAGATAGGACTCTTTTGTCCATTGTATTGAATACAAAGGCCCAACACAAAATGGGTCATGCACAAGATTTTAGTCAGACCAAGCTATAACATTATATATTTACTACGACAGTACTGTTGATAATCACAAGTTTACTGGAGAACTGAGACCAAGTAGAGACTTTGGACAGGGTGGATATGGTATAATAAAGGCAGTTTATTCAGAGGTAAAGATATCTGGAATCGCGTGCACGAACTCGTTCGTCAAACTCTTAGGGAGAAGAGAGCCCCGAAAACATTGTGTGCAGACATTTTATACAATAAATGATGTAGGTTGAATTTAGTAGTTCTGATCTTCTGATTGGTCCTGATGAGTTGGGCGAGGTCCCCTCCACTGTTGCATTGGCTCTGAGTCGGGTTCTCTGTCTTCAAATGTTCAGCCTAAAGAGAGGGGATTTTTGTGTGTGTGTGTGTGTGTGTTTAACAGTGATGATGTGTGTGTGTGTGTGTGTGTTATCAGTGATGAGTGTGTGTGTGTGTGTGTGTGTGTGTGTGTGTGTGTGTGTCCTCAGAGCAAGAACTCGTGAGTTGGAAGAACTGAGAGACCTATGGCGTGGGTGTTGTCCTTGGCCACCTGCTGACAAGGCTGACAAGATAGGACTCTTTTGTCCATTGTTATAGGATAGGAACAGCATTGATTGAAAACAAACGCCCAACACAAAATGGGTCATGCACAAGATTTTAGTCAGACCAAGCTATAACATTATATATTTACTACGACAGTACATTCAACCAAAAGCTAATATAACAAAGGCATCAGAGATTATTTATAATCTGTCACAGAAACTGGAATCCATCTCCCCAGATCAGTCAATAAATGCTTCTGGTATTGACTTATATGCTGCCCCTGTCTTCATGTTGTTGCTGGACATATCTTTTTTAAAATGTGTGTAGGTCACCTAAATCATCAGAAAAATTGCCCCTCCTGAGAATTTGTTCAGGAGCCGCCACTGCTCTAATCCCTCAGTCTGGTCACGCTGCGTTGCTATACTCTAATCCCTCAGTCTGGTCACGCTGCGTTGCTATACTCTAATCCCTCAGTCTGGTCACGCTGCGTTGCTATACTCTAATCCCTCAGTCTGGTCATGCTGCGTTGCTATACTCTAATCCCTCAGTCTGGTCACGCTGCGTTGCTATACTCTAATCCCTCAGTCTGGTCACGCTGCGTTGCTATACTCTAATCCCTCAGTCTGGTCACGCTGCGTTGCTATACTCTAATCCCTCAGTCTGGTCACGCTGCGTTGCTATACTCTAATCCCTCAGTCTGGTCACGCTGCGTTGCTATACTCTAATCCCTCAGTCTGGTTACGCTGCGTTGCTATACTCTAATCCCTCAGTCTGGTCACGCTGCGTTGCTATACTCTAATCCCTCAGTCTGGTCACGCTGCGTTGCTATACTCTAATCCCTCAGTCTGGTCACGCTGCGTTGCTATACTCTAATCCCTCAGTCTGGTCACGCTGCGTTGCTATACTCTAATCCCT
Organism: Coregonus clupeaformis; assembly: GCF_020615455.1. NCBI lineage: Eukaryota > Metazoa > Chordata > Actinopteri > Salmoniformes > Salmonidae > Coregonus > Coregonus clupeaformis. The sequence goes on along the minus strand of NC_059212.1, from coordinate 50,088,746 downwards.
CAGTCTGGTCACGCTGCGTTGCTATACTCTAATCCCTCAGTCTGGTCACGCTGCGTTGCTATACTCTAACCCCTCAGTCTGGTCACGCTGCGTTGCTATACTCTAATCCCTCAGTCTGGTCACGCTGCGTTGCTATACTCTAATCCCTCAGTCTGGTCACGCTGCGTTGCTATACTCTAAACCCTCAGTCTGGTCACGCTGCGTTGCTATACTCTAATCCCTCAGTCTGGTCACGCTGCGTTGCTATACTCTTATCCCTCAGTCTGGTCACGCTGCGTTGCTATACTCTAATCCCTCAGTCTGGTCACGCTGCGTTGCTATACTCTAATCCCTCAGTCTGGTCACGCTGCGTTGCTATACTCTAATCCCTCAGTCTGGTCACGCTGCGTTGCTATACTCTAATCCCTTAGTCTGGTCACGCTGCGTTGCTATACTCTAATCCCTCAGTCTGGTCACGCTGCTGCGTATACTCTAATCCCTCAGTCTGGTCACGCTGCGTTGCTATACTCTAATCCCTCAGTCTGGTCACGCTGCGTTGCTATACTCTAATCCCTTAGTCTGGTCACGCTGCGTTGCTATACTCTAATCCCTCAGTCTGGTCACGCTGCGTTGCTATACTCTAATCCCTCAGTCTGGTCACGCTGCGTTGCTATACTCTAATCCCTCAGTCTGGTCACGCTGCGTTGCTATACTCTAATCCCTCAGTCTGGTCACGCTGCGTTGCTATACTCTAATCCCTTAGTCTGGTCACGCTGCGTTGCTATACTCTAATCCCTCAGTCTGGTCACGCTGCGTTGCTATACTCTAATCCCTCAGTCTGGTCACGCTGCGTTGCTATACTCTAATCCCTCAGTCTGGTCACGCTGCGTTGCTATACTCTAATCCCTCAGTCTGGTCACGCTGCGTTGCTATACTCTAATCCCTCAGTCTGGTCACGCTGCGTTGCTATACTCTAATCCCTCAGTCTGGTCACGCTGCGTTGCTATACTCTAATCCCTCAGTCTGGTCACGCTGCGTTGCTATACTCTAATCCCTCAGTCTGGTCACGCTGCGTTGCTATACTCTAATCCCTCAGTCTGGTCACGCTGCGTTGCTATACTCTAATCCCTCAGTCTGGTCACGCTGCGTTGCTATACTCTAATCCCTCAGTCTGGTCACGCTGCGTTTGCTATACTCTAATCCCTCAGTCTGGTCACGCTGCGTTGCTATACTCTAATCCCTCAGTCTGGTCACGCTGCGTTGCTATACTCTAATCCCTCAGTCTGGTCACGCTGCGTTGCTATACTCTAATCCCTCAGTCTGGTCACGCTGCGTTGCTATACTCTAATCCCTCAGTCTGGTCACGCTGCGTTGCTATACTCTAATCCCTCAGTCTGGTCACGCTGCGTTGCTATACTCTAAACCCTCTTAATTCATGATGTCTGGTTGTTGAGCTACTGTACTCTAAACCCTCGCAGTTCACTTCTCGGTTCACTTCACTTTAGTGTTGTCACGATACCAGAATCTTGACTTTGATACCAATACCAGGTTTAGTATCACGATACTCGATACCATCACGATACCAAAACGATACCACGGCCAAAAAATAAGGCGTATTAGCCATTTGATCCAGACAGATCTTTTGAGTTCAATATCATTACATTTGAAATGTTAGATTTTTTTAATGTATACATTAATGAATCAATTATACAATCATACAATCAATTAGGCTTAGTTTTTTACCCATCTAACTACATATCAACATAAGGGTCATTGTTTATTTGAATGGTAAATCTCTCGTCTATTGATAAACTGGGTAAATCAAGATGTAGCCTAGGCCTATTCACAATACAGGCTAATGCATATTCAGTAGGAGTGTGTGCATGCATTGAGTTATTGAGCATGTTTTGGCTGAAATAAGACACAAATGACTCAAAAGGGAGCCAGAGATCAAGATAACCAGAAGAAAAAAACGTAACCTGACCCGACCATACTCCTCCCGCTCCTGCCGGCTTTCACAGATTCTGCCATTACTCTCCTGAAGTTGCCGGTAATAGGCTACACGAGGAGTCGGCAACCTTTCTCATGTGGAATGGCAATTTATCTTACCATTTCTACCGATCTGCGTGCCAGTTATGGTTTTCATATGCACATTTTCGTGGAACAGTTTCATTACATTACCCCATAATGACAAAGCGAAAACAGGTTTTTAGAAACGTATTTACTTAAGTATTCAGACCCTTTCCTATGAGACTAAAAATTGAGCTCAGATGCATCCTGTTTCCATTGATCATCCTTGAGATGTTTCTACAACTTGATAGGAGTCCACCTATTGTAAATTCAATTGATTGGACATGATTTGGAAAGGTACACACCTGTCTATATAAGGTCCCACAGTTGACAGTGCATGTCAGAGCAAAAACCAAGCCATGAGGTCGAAGGAATTGTCCGTAGAGCTCCGAGACAGGATTGTGTCGAGGCAAAGATCTGGGGAAGGGTACCAAAAAATGTCTGCAGCATTGAAGGTCCCCAAAAATATCATTCTTAAATGGAAGAAGTTTGGAACCACAAAGACTCTTCCTAGAGCTGGCCGCCTGACCAAACTGCGCAATCGAGGGAGAAGGGCCTTGGTCAGGGAGGTGACCAAGAACCTGATGGTCCCTGTGACAGAGCTCTAGAGTTCCTCTGTGGAGTTGGGAGAACCTTCCAGAAGGACAACCATCTCTGCAGCACTCCACCAATCAGGCCTTTATGGTAGAGTGGCCAGACAGAAGCCACTCCTCAGTAAAAGGCACATGACAGCCCGCTTGGAGTTTGCCAAAAGGCACCTAAAGACTCTCAGACCATGAGAAACAAGAGTCTCTGGTCTGATGAAACCAAGATTGAACTCTTTGGCCAAAATGCCAAGCGTCACGTCTGGAGGAAACTTGGCACCATCCCTACGGTGAAGCATGGTGGTGTTAGCATCCTGTTGTGGGGATGTTTTCCAGCAGCAGGGACTGGGAGACTAGTCAGGATCGAGGGAAAGATGAACAGAGCAAAGTACAGAGACATCCTTGATGAAAACCTGCTCCAGCTGGGGCGAAGGTTCACCTTCCAACAGGACAACGACCCTAAGCACACAGCAAAGACAATGCAGGAGTGGCTTTGTGACAAGTCTCTGAATATCCTTGAGTGGCCCACCCGGAGCCCGGACTTGAACCCGATCGAACATCTCGGGAGAGACCTGAAAATAGCTGTGCAGCAACACTTCCCATCCAACCTGACAGAGCTTGAGAGGATCTGCAGAGAAGAATGGGAGAAATTCCCCAAATACAGGTGTGCCAAGCTTGTAGCGTCATACCCAAGAAGACTCAAGGTGGTAATCGCTGCCTAAGGTGCTGAGTAAAGGGTCTGACTACCTATGTAAATGTGATATTTTAGTTTTGTATTTTTTATAAATTTGCTAAAATTTATACAAACCTGTTTTCAAATCAAATCAAATCAAATTTTATTGGTCACATGCGCCGAATACAACAGGTGCAGACATTACAGTGAAATGCTTACTTACAGCCCCTAACCAACAGTGCATTTATTTTAAACAAAAAAGTAAGAATAAAACAACAACAAAAAAGTGTTGAGAAAAAAAGAGCAGAAGTAAAAATAAAGTGACAGTAGGGAGGCTATATATACAATAGAATAAAGTGACAGTAGGGAGGCTATATATACAGGGGGGTACCGTTGCATAGTCAATGTGCGGGGGCACCGGCTAGTTGAGGTAGTTGAGGTAATATGTACATGTGGGTAGAGTTAAAGTGACTATGCATAAATACTTAACAGAGTAGCAGCAGCGTAAAAAGTATGGGGTGGGGGGGCAGTGCAAATAGTTTTTGGTTTGTCATTATGGCGTATTGTGTGTAGATTGATGAGGGGGAAAAAACAATGTAATCAATTTTAGAATAAGGCTGTAACGTAACAAAATGTGGAAAAAGTAAAAGGGTCTGAATACTTTCCGAATGCACTATATGTAATGGGCAATGCACTGTATGTAATGGGCAATGCACTGTATGTAATGGGCAATGCACTGTATGTAATGGGGAATGCACTGTATGTAATGGGCAATGCACTGTATGTAATGGGGAATGCACTGTATGTAATGGGCAATGCACTGTATGTAATGGGCAATGCACTGTATGTAATGGGGAATGCACTGTATGTAATGGGGAATGCACTGTATGTAATGGGCAATGCACTGTATGTAATGGGGAATGCACTGTATGTAATGGGGAATGCACTGTATGTAATGGGGAATGCACTGTATGTAATGGGGAATGCACTGTATGTAATGGGGAATTGATAGACACTAACAATCGAATGCAAACAATTCACACAATTAAGTTATGAAACAATGAATGTGCACAAATTGGTGGGAGAGAGCTCATTCTGGAGAGAGATGTGTATTGCGCATTTTAGCCACACTCCCCTTCTTCTTGGACTGTTCCATCCCGTGGCCTCCGGATTAGTCTTGGCCTCCGTAATGGATTAGTCTTGGCCTCCGGATTAGTCTTGGCCTCCGCAATGGATTAGTCTTGGCCTCCGCAATGGATTAGTCTTGGCCTCCGTAATGGATTAGTCTTGGCCTCCGCAATGGATTATTATTGGCCTCCGCAATGGATTAGTCTTGGCCTCCGTAATGGATTAGTCTTGGCCTCCGCAATGGATTATTATTGGCCTCCGCAATGGATTAGTCTTGGCCTCCGCAATGGATTAGTCTTGGCCTCCGCAATGGATTAGTTCACTGAGATGGGCACGAATAAGACAGGTGTCTCGTGTGCCATAAAAACATGAATTCATATATATATATATATATATATATATATATATATATATATTGATTCTGCTCGACTAAAATAAATCTCGGTCGACCAACAGCCTATCAGCCAAACAATCGACCAGTCGACTAATTGGGGTCAGCCCTAGAGTGGTCAGACTGGTCAGTCTGTCTGGCGTGTTGACCAGACACAGTTCAGTCAGTCTGGCGTGTTGACCAGACACAGTTCAGTCAGTCTGGCGTGTTGACCAGACACAGTTCAGTCTGTCTGGCGTGTTGACCAGACACAGTTCAGTCTGTCTGGCGTGTTGACCAGACACAGTTCAGTCTGTCTGGCGTGTTGACCAGACACAGTTCAGTCAGTCTGGCGTGTTGACCAGACACAGTTCAGTCTGTCTGGCGTGTTGACCAGACACAGTTCAGTCTGTCTGGCGTGTTGACCAGACACAGTTCAGTCTGTCTGGCGTGTTGACCAGACACAGTTCAGTCAGTCTGGTGGTGCTTTGTGCAGCTGTAAGCCAGTTCACTGTAGTGTTGTCACGATATCACAAAACAGACAGGCACAGAGGCCGGCAGGCACTTTTATTACAGGATAATGCACATTACTGTTGAACAAATGTATGGTTTTATCCGCCCCAAAAAATACAATGTTTTGATTAAGGTGACTAGGTAGAATGTGCAGCTCGCACCAGTGAGAACAATTAAACATGTAACTCGCACAGCCAAGTCAAAGGGTCGCAAAATGAGACTAAATGCCCTGCACTCAGGTGTTCCAACCGCCAACACTTAATTGGTTGACGGACTCGCCGTCCTTGACTCGTGTATACATTTGGATCAGCCGACTGAGGGTGCGACAGTATTGACAGTGTCACCGGTGCGTGTCACTGTATCTATATCGTAGGGCCAAGATATCATATCACAATATTTTTCACATTTCTGACGGCAACACATACATTCTAAGTGATTTCAATGGGGCTTTCTCCATTCTTGATTGTTTTATACTGTTCAATCCAACTTCAAACAAAAATACTTTTCATCATTTTCACCAGTTTCTGCATTTTCTGCACTTTTGTTATAATTTCCACACTCTGCCACGCAGGGCTGCAAAATATGGTCCAATTACCTAGGCCTAGTTAATTGGTAAACTGTTGGTATCATGGAAATATAATGATTATTCTAATTCTATAGTTGGAATATAGTGGGCAGCACCTTGAATACGTTGTTGTTTGACATGACAACGAATGAATAAGCCAGGGAGGAATTATTGACAGGGTAGGAACCAAAGTTGTTGGTCAGTGTTTCCAGGGGACCCTAATTAGATATTACATTATGTGTTTTCTTACCTCATGTAGCTAGCTAACATATTCATGCTTAGTCTATTCCACTCTGATTTAGAAGATCCCGTTGCACAAACAACATGCCTACACCAGCACTGACTCTTAGTACATTTAGCAAGCTAGCTAAAGTTAGCCAACTAACTAGCGATTAGCATTAGCGTCTAGCATTATTTATTTTAGACCACAGCTTGCTAAGAAAAGACGAACTAGCTGACATGAATTTGCAGACCGTGACATGAATTTGCAGACCGTAAGATACATAAACTAATAGTGTAATTATAGAATGCTTGTGGAAAGCAGCATCGTTTTCACCAACATCTTGTTGCATCTATCTGACCATGCAGACTGCAGTGAGAACGGAAAGAAAGTGCTCATGACACCATGTTTGAGGAACTGCTCTCTCCTTGAGTGACAGGGGGCGGGGCTTGGTGTGGGAAGCGGCATGTAGCAGGAGGTGAGGGAGAAAGACAGGTCATATAGAAAACAAAGTCAACTATAAAAACGGGCATTACATGTGCCAAAGTTGGGTATCACATTTAACAAACCAAACATTGAAATACTGTTACAGAAGGTCAATTAAAGACCCAAACCGGTCCGTGCATCAATACCGGTATATGGTCAAATACGGTATACCTCCCAGCCCTACTATATCGACCACTCTCGTAATTACATAAACTAATTGGAAACTAATCCAAATCTCTCTCTTTCCCTCCATCGCTCTCTCTATCGCTGTCTCTCCCTCCCTCCCTCCCTCCCGCCTCCTCCCTCCCCCTCCCTCCCTCCCCTCCTACCCTCTCCCTCCCTCCCTCCCCTCCCTCCCTCCCTCCCTCCCTCCCTCCCCTCCCTCCTCTCTCCCTCCCTCCCCCTCCCTCCTCCCTCCCTCCCTCCCTCCCTCCCCTCCCTCCCTCCCTCTCTCCTCCTCCCCCTCCCCTCTTCCCTCCCTCCCCCTCCCTCCCTCCCTCCCTCCCTCCCCCTCCCCCCCTCCCTCCCTCCCTCCCTCCCCTCCCCCTCCCTCCCTCCCCCTCCCTCCCTCCCTCCCTCCCTCCCTCCCTCCCTCCCTCCCCCCCCTCCCTCCCTCCTCCCTCCCTCCCTTCTCCCTCTCCTCCCTCTCCCTCCCTCCCCCTCCCCCTCTCTCCCTCCCCCCTCCCTCTCCCCTCCCTCCCTCCCCTCCCCCTCCCTCCCTCCCTACCTCTCTCCCCCCTCCTCCCCCCTCCTCCCCCCTCCCTCTCTCCCTCCCTCCCTCCCCCTCCCTCTCTCCCTCCTCCCTCCCTCCCTCCCCCTCCTCCTCCCCCCTCCCCTCTCCCCCCCCCCCCTCCCCTCCCCTCCCTCCCTCCCTCCCTCTCTCCTCCCTCCCTCCCCTCCCCCCTCCTCCCTCCCTACCTCCCTCCCTCCTCCCTCCCTCCTCCCTCCCTCCCTCCCTCCCTGTCTCTGTCCTGTTGATCATCTGTATTCTCGCCATGTTGGGATCATTGGGACATCCTGTCATTACTTCCGTCTCGCTTCCGCATTGTCTCCGTGCTGCTCTGCTGTTTGTTGCTACTTGGCTACCTAACAAACTATTCACGTTTTACTTTTAATAAACGTTTAATCAATCTCTGTGTTCAACAAATTTACCAACTTTTTAGTTTTGTCCTCACTCATCTTTTTTCGTTAAACTTTTTTCACCCGGACGTTTATCCGAGACAGAAGAGTCAGAAGAGTCTTTTTCCTGTGCGTTTTAGCTGCCAACTTTACGTTATTTTCCTTTTTTCCATCGCAACTTTTTTCCCTTATTCAACTTTTTTCACTCCGGACGCTTTATCTGGACATGGTTCATCAACATCTTCAACAGCCGAAGCTAAGTAGTAACATTAACATGATGTCTTCTAATTGCAGTCGCTGTACTCATAATATACAGGAGAATTCTCGCCTTCACGGCGAGAATAGCTGTGCTACAAGCCCAGCTTCAGACGCAATCGTTAGGCAAGGGTAATATCAGTGTAGGAAAGGAAGAAACAGCGTCTGTGCCACCAGTAAGTACAGACAGTAATGTTAGTATAAATCCCCCGCACAGTCCCCGCAGCGGACAACTTTCTCATGGCTTCTGGAGGGAAATACTGTTGGAATGCTCAACCGGTGTCGCTCATTCAGCCGACAGAAACCTTCAACCGGTTTTCCCCATTATGTAGCGAGTCGGAGTTGGAGTCTTCTCTAGTCTCTACTCCTCCCGTTACGGGGTCTGAGACTCGAAGGCTCCACCATTAGCTCTGACAAATTGAAAACCCTAGTCATTGGCTGACTCCATTACCCGCAGTATTAGACTTAAAACGAATCACCCAGCGATCATACACTGTTTACCAGGGGGCAGGGCTACCGGCGTTAAGGCTAATCTAAAGATGGTGCTGGCTAAAGCTAAAACTGGCGAGTGTAGAGAGTATAGAGATATTGTTATCCACGTCGGCACCAACGATGTTAGGATGAAACAGTCAGAGGTCACCAAGTGCAACATAGCTTCAGCGTGTAAATCAGCTAGAAAGATGTGTCGGCATCGAGTAATTGTCTCTGGCCCCCTCCCAGTTAGGGGAAGTGACGAGCTCTACAGCAGAGTCTCAGCACTCAATCGCTGGTTGAAAACTGTTTTCTGCCCCCTCCCAAAAGATAACATTTGTGGATAATTGGCCCTCTTTCTGGGACTCACCCACAAACAGGATCAAGCCTGACCTGCTGAGGAGTGACGGACTCCATCCTAACTGGAGGGGTGCTCTCCTCTTATCTACCAACATAGATAGGGCTCTAACTCCTCTAGCCCCACAGTGAAATAGGGTGCAGGCCAGGCAGCAGGCTGTTAGCCAACCTGCCAGCTTAGTGGAGTCTGCCAATAGCATAGTCAGTGTAGTCAGCTCAGCCATACCCATTGAGACTGTGTCTGTGCCTCGACCTAGGTTGGGCAAAACTAAACATGGTGGTGTTCACCCTAGCAATCTTATTAGGATAAAGACCTCCTCCATTCCTGCCATTATTGAAAGAGATCGTGATACCTCACATCTCAAAATAGGGTTACTTAATGTTAGATCCCTCACTTCAAAGGCAGTCATAGTCAATGAACTAATCACTGATCATAATCTTGATGTGATTGGCCTGACTGAAACATGGCTTAAGCCTGATGAATTTGCTGTGTTAAATGAGGCCTCACCTCCTGGTTACACTAGTGACCATATTCCCCGTGCATCCCGCAGAAGGCGGAGGTGTTGCTAACATTCACGATAGCAAATTTCAATTTACAAAAAAAAAATGACGTTTTCATCTTTCGAGCTTCTAGTCATGAAATCTATGCAGCCTACTCAATCACTTTTTATAGCTACTGTTTACAGGCCTCCTGGGCCATATACAGCGTTCCTCTCTGAGTTTCCTGAATTCCTATCAGACCTTGTAGTCATAGCAGATCATATTCTAATTTTTGGTGATTTTAATATTCACATGGAGAAGTCCACAGACCCACTCCAAAAGTCTTTCGGAGCCATTATCGACTCAGTGGGTTTTGTCCAACATGTCTCTGGACCTACTCACTGCCACAGTCATACTCTGGACCTAGTTTTGTCCCATGGAATAAATGTTGTAGATCTTAATGTTTTTCCACAAAATCCTGGACTATCGGACCACCATTTTATTACGTTTGCAATCGCAACAAATAATCTGCTCAGACCCCAACCAAGGAGCATCAAAAGTCGTGCTATAAATTCTCAGACAACACAAAAATTCATTGATGCCCTTCCAGACTCCTTCTGCCTACCCAAGGGCGTCAGAGGACAAAAATCAGTTAACCACTTAACTGAGGAACTCAATTTAACCTTGCGCAATACCCTAGATGCAGTTGCACCCCTAAAAACGAAAAACATTTGTCATAAGAAACTAGCTCCCTGGTATACAGAAAATACCCGAGCTTTGAAGCAAGCTTCAGGAAATTGGAACGGAAATGGCGCCACACCAAACTGGAAGTCTTCCGACTAGCTTGGAAAGACAGTACCGTGCAGTACCGAAGAGCCCTCACTGCTGCTCGATCATCCTACTTTTCCAAATTAATCGAGGGAAAATAAGAACAATCCAAAATTTATTTTTGATACTGTTGCAAAGCTAACTAAAAAGCAGCATTCCCCAAGAGAGGATGGTTTTTACTTCAGCAGTGATAAATTCATGAACTTCTTTGAGGAAAAGATCATGACCATTAGAAAGCAAATTACGGACTCTCTTTGAATCTGCGTATTCCTCCAGGGCTTAGCTGTCCTGGATCTGCACAGCTCTGCGAGGGCCTGGGATCGGGAGAGACACTTAAGTGTTTTAGTACTATATCTCTTGACACAATGATGAAAATAATCATGGCCTCTAAACCTTCAAGCTGCATACTGGATCCTATTCCTACTAAACTGCTGAAGGAGCTGCTTCCTGTGCTTGGCCCTCCTATGTTGAACATAATAAACAGCTCTCTATCCACCGGATGTGTACCAAACTCACTAAAAGTGGCAGTGATAAAGCCTCTCTTGAAAAAGCCAAACCTTGACCCGGAAAATATAAAAAACTATCGGCCTATATCGAATCTTCCATTCCTCTCAAAAATTTTAGAAAAAGCTGTTGCGCAGCAACTCACTGCCTTTCTGAAGATAAACAATGTATACGAAATGCTTCAGTCTGGTTTTAGACCCCATCATAGCACTGAGACTGCACTTGTGAAGGTGGTAAATGACCTTTTAATGGCGTCAGACCGAGGCTCTGCATCTGTCCTCGTGCTACTAGACCTTAGTGCTGCCTTTGACACCATCGATCACCACATTCTTTTGGAGAGACTGGAAACCCAAATTGGTCTACACGGACAAGTTCTGGCCTGGTTTAGATCCTACCTGTCGGAAAGATATCAGTTTGTCTCTGTGAATGGTCTGTCCTCCGACAAATCAACTGTACATTTCGGTGTTCCTCAAGGTTCCGTTTTAGGACCACTATTGTTTTCACTATATATTTTACCTCTTGGGGATGTTATTCGAAAACATAATGTTAACTTTCACTGCTATGCGGATGACACACAGCTGTACATTTCAATGAAGCATGGTGAAGCCCCCAAAATTGCCCTCGCTAGAAGCCTGTGTTTCAGACATAAGGAAGTGGATGGCTGAAAACTTTTTACTTTTTAAACTCGGACAAAACAGAGATGCTTGTACTAGGTCCCAAGAAACAAAGAGATCTTCTGTTAAATCTGACAATTCATCTTGATGGTTGTAAAGTCGTCTCAAATAAAACTGTGAAGGACCTAGGCGTTACTCTTGACCCTGATCTCTCTTTTGACTGAACATATCAAGACTGTTTCAAGGACAGCTTTTTTCCATCTACGTAACATTGCAAAAATCAGAAATTTTCTGTCCAAAAATGATGCAGAAAAATTAATCCATGCATTTGTTACTTCTAGATTAGACTACTGCAATGCTCTATTTTCCGGCTACCCGGATAAAGCACTAAATAAACTTCAGTTAGTGCTAAATACGGCTGCTAGAATCCTGACTAGAACCAAGAAATTTGATCATATTACTCCAGTGCTAGCTTCCCTACACTGGCTTCCTGTTAAGGCAAGGGCTGATTTCAAGGTTTTACTGTTAACCTATAAAGCGTTACATGGGCTTGCTCCTACCTATCTTTCGAGTTGGTCCTGCCGTACATACCAATACGTACGCTACGGTCACAAGACGCAGGCCTCCTAATTGTCCCTAGAATTTCTAAGCAAACAGCGGGAGGCAGGGCTTTCTCCTATAGATCTCCATTTTTATGGAACAGTCTGCCTACCCATGTGAGAGACGCAGACTCGGTCTCAACCTTTAAGTCTTTACTGAAGACTTATCTCTTCAGTAGGTCATATGATTGAGTGTAGTCTGGCCCAGGAGTGTGAAGGTGAACGGAAAGGCTGGAGCAACGAACAGCCCTTGCTGTCTCTGCCGGGCGGTTCCCCTCTCCACTGGGGTTCTCTGCCTCTAACCCTGTTGCAGGGGCTGAGTCACTGGCTTGCTGGTGCTCTTTCATGCCGTCCCTGGGAGGGGTGCGTCACTTGAGTGGGTTGAGTTACTGACGTGATCTTCCTGTCTGGGTTGGCGCCCCCTTGGTTTGTGCTGTGGTGGAGACCTCTGTGGGCTATACTCGGCCTTGTCTCAGGATTGTAAGTTGGTGGTTGGGGATATCCCTCTAGTGGTGCGGGGGCTGTGCTTTGGCGGAGTGGGTGGGGTTATATCCTTCCTGTTTGGCCCTGTCCGGGTTTCTTCGGATGGGGCCACAGTGTCTCCGGACCGCTCCTGTCTCAGCCTCCAGTATTTATGCTGCAGTAGTTTATGTGTCGGGGGGCTGGGGTTAGTTGGTTATACCTGAGTACTTCTCCTGTCTTATCCAGTGTCCTGTGTGAATTTAAGTATGCTCTCTCTAATTCTCTCGTTCTCTCTTTCTCTCTGAGAACCTGAGCCCTAGGACCATACGTCAGGACTACCGGGCATGATGACACCTTGCTGTCCCCAGTCCGCCTGGCCTTGCTGCTATTCCAGTTTCAACTGTTCTGCCTGCGGCTACGAAACCCCTACCTGTCCCAGACCTGCTGTTTTCAACTCTAAATGATCGGCTATGAAAAGCCAACTGAGAGACCTGAGCCCTAGGACCATACGTCGGGACTACCGGCCGTGGTGACTCCTTGCTGTCCCCAGTCCGCCTGGCCTTGCTGCTATTCCAGTTTAAACTGTTCTGCCTGCGGTTATGGAACCCCTACCTGTCCCAGACCTGCTGTTTTAAACTCTAATGATCGGCTATGAAAAGCCAACTGAGATTTATTCCTGATTATTATTTGACCATGCTTGTCACTTATGAACATTTTTGAACATCTTGGCATGGTTCTGTTATAATCTCCACCCGGCACAGCCAGAAGAGGACTGGCCACCCCTCATAGCCTGGTTCCTCTCTAGGTTTCTTCCTAGGTTTTGCCTTTCTAGGGAGTTTTTCCTAGCCACCGTGCTTCTACACCTGCATTACTAGCTGTTTGGGGTTTTAGGCTGGGTTTCTGTACAGCACTTCGAGATATTAGCTGATGTAAGAAGGGCTATATAAAATAAAATTGATTGATTGATTGATTGATTGATTACAGACAGCAACGCTGGCCGGGTGATATTAACCAACAAAGTACCCCTGCGTCCCAAATGGCATTCTATTCCCTACATAGTGAACTACGTTTGACCAGGGGGACCATAGGGGACTATATAGGGAATAGGGTACCATTTGGGAGTCAACCTGTGTGTTGTTCTGTTACTGGAGGCTGGCATAACAGACTAGCTAATGAAATTGTTTACAGTTCCTGTTGCCGACGAACCCTGTTGCTATGACTCAGACTGGACGACCAACTGCCAAACAGGTGACCAGGAAATGAAAGAGAAATGACACAAGGTCATTGTTATTAGCCTACTTGAATCCAAAAAGGACAGATCATAAAGCTTTAGTAACCTACCCAACCCTTTATTTCCTCTGATGTACAGTTGTTCCCACGTTTCGATCCATCCCTTTTACTCTCTCTCTCTCGCTCTCCTCTCTCTTTCACTCTCTCACTCTCTTCCACTCTCTCGCTCTCCTCTCTCGCTCTCCTCTCTCTCTCTCTCCTCTCCTACTCTCACTCACTTGCCCCCCCGCTCTATCTCCTACTCTATCTCTCTCTTAATTTGACCATCAATTTGTTTGAGTGGTTTGTGTGAGAGCGTTACTCTTTTCCTTATTAATTCTGCATATTGTATGACATCAGGCTGGCGTATTGTATGAAGTCAGGCTGGCGTACTGTATGAAGTCAGGCTGGCGTATTGTATGAAGTCAGGCTGGCGTATTGTATGAAGTCAGGCTGGCGTATTGTATGAAGTCAGGCTGGCGTACTGTATGAAGTCAGGCTGGCGTATTGTATGAAGTCAGGCTGTATGAAGTCAGGCTGGCGTACTGTATGAAGTCAGGCTGGCGTATTGTATGAAGTCAGGCTGGCGTACTGTATGAAGTCAGGCTGGCGTACTGTATGAAGTCAGGCTGGCGTATTGTATGAAGTCAGGCTGGCGTATTGTATGAAGTCAGGCTGGCGTACTGTATGAAGTCAGGCTGGCGATTGTATGAAGTCAGGCTGGCGTATTGATGAAGTCAGGCTGGCGTACTGTGTGAAGTCAGGCTGGCGTATTGTGTGAAGTCAGGCTGGCGTGCTGGAAGTCAGGCTGGCGTATTGTTGAAGTCAGGCTGGCGTATTGTATGAAGTCAGGCTGGCGTATTGTGGAAATCAGGCTGGCGTATTGTACGAAGTCAGGCTGGCGTACTATGTGAAGTCAGGCTGGCGTATTGTATGAAGTCAGGCTGGCGTATTGTATGAAATCAGGCTGGCGTATTGTATGAAGTCAGGCTGGCGTATTGTATGAAGTCAGGCTGGCGTATTGTATGAAATCAGGCTGGCGTATTGTATGAAGTCAGGCTGGCGTATTGTGAAGTCAGGCTGGCGTAGCTGTGAAGTCAGGCTGGCGTATTGTATGAAATCAGGCTGGCGTATTGTATGAAGTCAGGCTGGCGTATTGTATGAAGTCAGGCTGGCGTATTGTATGAAGTCAGGCTGGCGTACTGTATGAAGTCAGGCTGGCGTATTGTATGAAATCAGGCTGGCGTATTGTATGAAGTCAGGCTGGCGTATTGTATGAAGTCAGGCTGGCGTATTGTATGAAGTCAGGCTGGCGTACTGTATGAAGTCAGGCTGGCGTATTGTATGAAGTCAGGCTGGTGTATCTATGCCTTTAGAGTGACAGACACACCATGATGCACAATGTAAACCGGGCTGGTCCTTTGTTTCTGCATAGTTTGCATCATCAAACCGAGTCATGGCACCCTATTCCCTACATAGTGCAGTAGGGTGGGTCCTGGGCAAAGGTAGTGCACTATAAAGGGAATAGGGCGCCATTTGGGACGTAGCGGAGGGTGCCACTGACATTATCGACACAGTCTCTGTTCAGAACAGGTGATTAAGACTCCATCGACCTCTCTAGTACCAACCTAGTATCCTGTGTGTCTCTGTCTGTGTGTCTCTCTGTGTCTGTGTGTCTCTGTCTGTGTCTTTGTGTGGTAGTGTCTGTTTGTCTCTTTTGTGCTCTCTGTGTCTGTGTCTGTGTGTCTCTGTCTGTGTCTCTCTGTGTGTCTGTGTCTCAGTCTGTGTCTTTGTCTGTGTCTCTGTCTGTGTGTCTCTCTGTGTCTGTGTCTGTGTGTCTCTGTCTGTGTCTCTCTGTGTGTCTGTGTCTCAGTCTGTGTCTTTGTCTGTGTCTATGTCTGTGTCTCGGTCTGTGTCTCGTTCTGTCAGTTCGTGTGTGAGGAGAAAGGATCATAAGGAGAGGCACTAGGCAGTGAGGCTGTAGGGAGGGACTAATCAGGGACATGGGCTGGTATTGGTAGAGTGAGGCTGGTAGGGAGGGACTAATCAGGGACATGGGCTGGTATTGGTAGAGTGAGGCTGGTAGGGAGGGACTAATCAGGGACATGGGCTGGTATTGGTAGAGTGAGGCTGGTAGGGAGGGACTAATCAGGGACATGGGCTGGTATTATTTCCTTTATAGTACACTACTCTTGACCCTATATGGTGCACTACTTTTGACTAGGGCCCATAGAGCTCTGGTAAGAAGTAGTGTACTATGTAGAGAACAGGGTGCCATTTGGGACGTATCCATGGAGGAACAAGCCACAAGACGTTTGAGAGGGATTGTGGTTAATATGAGAAGGTCGGTATCTACACAGTAGGCCTTTCCTTTAGGCTACAATCAACCCGGCTAGTAAATACTACTCTTGTGTTAGCGTCCCAAATAATGTCCTATTCCTTTTATAGTGCTCTACTTTTGACCAGGGTCCAAGATGAAGATTCTTACCAGATTAATATTTTTACAACTACATTAGGGCTTAATATCACTTTCAGACTACAGAGCCTTCTTGTTCGTTGTCTCTCTCTCTCTCTCTCTCTCTCTCTCTCTCTCTCTCTCTCTCTCTCTCTCTCTCTCTCTCTCTCTCTCTCTCTTTGTCTCTTTCTCTGTCTCTCTCTCTCTCTCTCTCTCTCTCTTTGTCTCTTTCTCTGTCTTTCTCTGTCTCTCTCTCTCTCTCTTTGTCTCTTCCTCTGTCTTTCTCTGTCTCTCTCTCTCTCTTTGTCTCTTTCTCTGTCTTTCTCTGTCTCTCTCTCTCTCTTTGTCTATTTCTCCTCTCTCTCTCTCTCTCTCTCTCTCTCTCTCTCTCTCTCTCTCTCTCTCTCTCTCTCTCTCTCTCTCTCTCTCTCTCTCTCTCTCTCTCTCTCGCGGTAGAAAGACTTCCAGTTAAACTCTCCTCAAATGGGCTTTGACTAGATGGTATATAGCTACGGACGGAAGTGACTTTTCGCAGCCGGTTAGGAGAATTAAGGTCAACTAAAATGCTCTCCCTCAGTCCGTAGCTGTATACCATCTAGCCACAACCCCTCAAACGGTTTAGTAGTCGTAGTGTGATTTCCTGGTTAAATCAAATCAAGTCAAATCAAATTTTATTTGTCACATACACGTGTTTAGCAGATGTTATAGCGGGTGTAGCGAAATGCTTGTGCTTCTAGCTCCGACAGTGCAGTAATATCTAACAATTACGCAACATATACCCAATACACACAAAAAAGTAAGGAATGGGATTTAAGAATATACACATAGAGCTCTGGAAAAAATTAAGAGACCACTGCAAATGTTTCTTAAATCAGCATCTCTACATGTATGACAGCCATTCCATTCCAGTGTCTGTTGAATTCCAACACAGGCACACCTCATTCTACTGAATTAGGTACTGATTAGGTGATCACCTGAACCAAATCTTATTTAACTTGGAAAAGTATAAAAACCACTGCTGTGGTCATCACTATCCTCTTGCAATAGGACCAGCTGGATGGCAAAAACGGTGCTAATAGTACCTCAAAAGTAATATTAATAAAAAAATAACTATTGACCATGCCAAAAGAGTTGAAAAGGAAAGTTTTGAGTGAGGAAAAGAAGGGTTCAATTCTGGCTTTACTGGCAGAGGGATACAGTGAGCGTCAGGTTGCTTCCATCCTTAAAATTTAAAAGACGGCGGTTCATAAGAACAAGGTCAAGCAGCAGACATTGGGGACAACAAAGCTACAGACCGGCAGAGGGCGAAAAAATTACTCTCTACTGACCGGGATGACCGCCAACTCATTCGAATGTCACTCAACAACCGTAGGATGACATCAAGTGACCTACAAAAAGAATGGCAAACGGCAGCTGGGGTGAAGTACACGGCGAGGACGGTTCGAAACAGGCTCCTAGGGGCAGGGCTGAAGTCGTGCAAAGCTAGAAAAAAGCCCTTCATCACTGAGAAGCAAAGAAGAGCCAGGCTGAGGTTTGCGAAAGACCATAAGGATTGGACCGTAGAGGACTGGAGTAAGGTCATCTTCTCTGATGAGTCCAATTTTCAGCTTTGCCCAACACCTGGTCGTCTAATGGTTAGACGGAGACCTGGAGAGGCCTACAAGCCACAGTGTCTCGCACCCACTGTGAAATTTGGTGGAGGATCGGTGATAATCTGGGGGTGCTTCAGCAAGGCTGGAATCGGGCAGATTTGTCTTTGTGAAGGACGCAGGAATCAAGCCACGTACAAGGTTGTCCTAGAAGAAAACTTGCTTCCTTTTGCTCTGACATTGTTCCCCAACTCTGAGGATTGGTTTCTCCAGCAGGACAATGCGCCATGCCACACAGTCAGGTCAATCAAGGTGTGGATGGAGGACCACCAGATCAAGACCCTGTCATGGCCAGCCCAATCTCCAGACCTGAACCCCATTGAAAACTTCTGGAATGTGATCAAGAGGAAGATGGATGGTCACAAGCCATCAAACAAAGCCGAGCTGCTTGAAGTTTTGCGCCAGGAGTGGCATAAAGTCACCCAACATCAATGTGAAAGACTGGTGGAGAACATGCCAAGACGCATGAAAGCTGTGATTGAAAATCAGGGTTATTCCACCAAATATTGATTTCTGAACTCTTCCTAAATTAAAACATTAGTATTGTGTTGTTTAAAAATGAACATGAACTTCTTTTCTTTGCGTTATTCGAGGTCTGACAACACTGCATCTTTTTTGTTATTTTGACCAGTTGTCATTTTCTGCAAATAAATGCTCTAAATGACAATATTTTTATTTGGAATTTGGGAGAAATGTTGTCAGTAGTTTATAGAATAAAACAAAAATCTATTTTTTACCAAAACACATACCCATAAATAGTAAAACCAGAGAAACTGATCATTTTGCAGTGGTCTCTTAATTATTTCCAGAGTTGGATATGGACAAGCAATGACAGAGCGGCATGAACTAAGATACAGAAGAATATTATAGAATATAATGCAGTATATACATATGAGATGAGTAGTGCAAGATATGTAAACATTATTAAAGTGACTAGTGTTCCATTTCTTAAAAGTGGACAGTGATTTCAATAGGCAGCAGCAGCCTCTAATGTGCTAGTGATGGCTATTTAACAGTCTATTTAATCAGTTTTTCATTCTCTCGGTCCCAGCTTTGATGCACCTGTACTGACCTCGCCTTCTGGATGATAGCAGGGTGAACAGGCAGTGGCTCGGGTGGTTGATGTCCTTGATGATCTTTTTGGCCTTCCTGTCTTGGAGGGCGGGTAGTTTGCCCCCGGTAATGTGTTCGACAGACCGCACCACCCTCTGCAGAGCCCTGCGGTTGTGGGCGGTGCAGTTGCCGTACCAGGCGGTGATACAGCCCGACAGGATGCTCTCAATTGTGCATCTGTAAAAGTTTGTGAGGGTTTTAGGTGATAAGCCACATTTCTTCAGCCTCCTGAGGTTGAAGAGGCTCTGTTGCGCCTTCTTCAACACACTGTCTGCGTCGGCGGACCATTTCAGTTTGTCGGTGATGTGTACGCCAACGAACTTGAAGCTTTCCACCTTCTCCACTGCGGTCCCGTCGATGTGGCTAGGGGGGTGCACCCTCTGCTGTTTCCTGAAGTCCACGATCATCTCCTTTGTTTTGTTTTGTTGATGTTGAGTGAGATGTTATTTTCCTGGCACCACACTCCCAGAGCCCTCACCTCCTCCCTGTAGGCGGTCTCGTCATTGTTGGTAATCAAGCCTACTACTGTTGTGTCGTCTGCAAACTTGATGATTGAGTTGGAGGCGTGCTTGGCCACAAATTCATGGGTGAACAGGGAGTACAGGAGGGGGCTGAGCACGCACCCTTGTGGGGCCCCAGTGTTGAGGATCAGCGAAGTGAAGATAAAAAAAATGTGTGCACTCACTAACTGTAAGTCGCTCTGGATAAGAGCGTCTGCTAAATGACTAAAATGTAAATGTTTCCTACCTTCACCACCTGGGGGCGGCCCGTCAGGAAGTCCAGGACCCAGTTGTACAGGGTG
This sequence comes from Coregonus clupeaformis, assembly GCF_020615455.1. NCBI lineage: Eukaryota > Metazoa > Chordata > Actinopteri > Salmoniformes > Salmonidae > Coregonus > Coregonus clupeaformis. The sequence goes on along the minus strand of NC_059212.1, from coordinate 50,069,181 downwards.
GGGTTCAGACCCAGGGCTCTGAGCATAATGATGAGCTTGTAGGGTACTATAATAATAATAAATAAAATAATAATAATAATATAATAATAATAATAAATACAATACTATGGTGTTGAATGCTGAGCTATAGTCAATGAACAGCATTCTTACATAGGTATTCCTCTTGTCCAGATGGGATAGGGCAGTGTGATGGCAATTGCATCGTCTGTGGATCTATTGGGGCGGTAAGCAAATTTGAAGTGGGTCTAGGGTGACAGGTAAGGTAGAGGTGATATGATCCTTGACTAGTCTCTCAAAGCACTTCATGATGACAGAGGTGAGTGCTACAGGGCGATAGTCATTTAGTTTAGTTACCTTTGCTTTCTTGGGTACAGGAACAATGGTGGCCATCTTGAAGCATGTGGGAACAGCAGACTGGGAAAGGGAGAGATTGAATATGTCCATGAACACACCAGCCAGCTGGTCTGCGCATGCTCTGAGGACGCGGCTAGGGATGCCGTCTGGGCCGGCAGCCTTGCGGGGGTTAACATGCTTAAATGTCTTAATCACGTCGGCCATGGAGAAGGAGAGGCCACAGTCCTTGGTAGTGGGCCTCGTTAGTGGCACTGTGTTATCCTCAAAGCGTTCGAAGAAGGTGTTTAGCTTGTCTGGAAGCGAGACGTCGGTGTCGGCGACGTGGCTGCTTTTCTTTTTGTAGTCTGTGATTGTCTGTAGACCCTGCTACATACGTCTCGTGTCTGAGCTGTTGAATTGCGACTCCACTTTGTCTCTATACTGATGTTTTGCCAGTTTAATTGCCTTGCGGAGTGAGTAGCTACACTGTTTGTATTCTGCTATATTCCCAGTCACCTTGCCATGGCTGAATGCAGTGGTTCGCGCTTTCAGATTTGCACGAATGCTGCCCATCCACGGTTTTTGGTTAGGGTAGGTTTTAATAGTCACAGTGGGCACAACATCACCTATACACTTCCTGATGAACTCCGTCACCATTTCAGTGTATATGTCTAAATTATTTTCGGAAGCTACCCGGAACATATCCCAGTCCGCGTGATCAAAACAATCTTGAAGCGTGGATTGGTCAGACCAGCGTTGAATAGTGCTTAGTACGGGTACTTCCTGTTTGAGTTTCTGCTTATAGGAAGGGAGAAGCTAAATGGAGTCGTGGTCAGATTTGCCGAAAGGAGGGCGGGGGAGGGCCTTATAACCATCCCGGAAGTTTGAATAGCAATGGTCGAGGATTTTAGCAGCGCGAGTACAAAAGTCGATATGTTGATAGAACTTCGGCAGCATAGTCCTCAAATTTGCTTTGTTAAAATCCCCGGCTACAATAAATGCAGCCTCAGGATATGTGGTTTCCAGTTTGCATAAAGTCCAGTGAAGTTCCTTGAGGGCCGTCGTGGTATCGGCTTGAGGGGGGATATACACGGCCGTGACTATAACCAAAGAGAATTCTCTTGGGAGATAATACGGTCGGCATTTGATTGTGAGGTATTCTAGGTCGGATGAACAGAAGGACTTGAGTTCCTCTATGTTACTACAATTACACCATGAGTCGTTAATCATGAAACACACACCTCCGCCCTTCTGCTTCCCGGAGATATATTTATTCCTGTCTGCGCGATGAACTGAGAACCCATCTGGCTGGACCGATTTCGACAGAATATCCCAAGAGAGCCATGTTTCCGTGAAACAGAGTATGTTACAGGCCTTGATGTCTCTCTGGAAAGAAATCCTTGCCCGTTGTTCGTCGACTTTGTTAACCAAAGATTGAAGATTAGCGAGTAGAATACTTGGAAGCGGTGGGTGGTGTGCGCGCCTCCTAAGTCGGACCAGGAGGCCGCTCCGAGTGCCTCTTCTCTGCCGGCGATGTTTTGGGTCAGCTGCTGGAATCAGTTCAGTTGCCCTGGGAATAGCAAACAAAGTATCTGCTTCGGGAAAGTCGTATTCCTGGTCGTAATGCTGGTGAGTTACCGCCGCTCTGATATCCAATAGTTTTTCCCGGCTGTATGTAATGATGCAAAACACTTTCTGAGCTAATAATGTAAAAAATAATACATAAAAAAACAAAATACTGCAAAGTTTCCTAAGAGCTAGTCGCGAGGCCGCCATCTTCGTCGGTGCCAGTGTTGTCGTGGAAACAGCAGGATCTCAGAGCTGTTTGTTGTTGTTTTGCTCTGGGTTTGGGGGAATTAAGGTGTGTGTGTGTTATGTGCAATGTGATCCCACTAATGGCAGCCAAATGTATTCCTGCAGCATTCCTCCCAGCCTGCATCATGTGTTCAAATCCACAGTAATATGATCCCAGATACCTCTGTGTATCTGAAGACTGATTGACAGTCAGAACACAGCATTACTATTCAACTTTAGGGAGAGTTTCCCCTAGCCTCATGGACGTGCCGCCTATGTATTCTAACATCTTTAAACTGCTCATCGGATTTCAGTAAGAATGACGCATGCCGTTGCATCCGAGCTGCATATTCTGTTACGATGAATTACCATGAACTAAATGTGATTTCTAGCATTCTGAGCACCGTGGGTGGACGCTCTAATCGGGTTGTGCACCCAATGCATATGGATTCTGCTAATGTCTCCAGTCATATAAAGTGTAGTAGAATTGCATGAAATGTGTTTATGAAAGGCCAACCTTTTCCAGTGGAAAGAAGAAATGTAGGCTGATATAGCCCATAGCCTACTCTACGCCAGTACGCGCTGCGTTGAGCAGTCTTTTTTTGCGAACAGTGATTGAGTAATATTATTAGCCTAAATTATCACCATCTAATCTAATCATCACATTTGGAATAGGAGGCTATCTTAGATAAGTCTGCAAATGCAAGGATGCATGGAATTGGAATGCTTTATTATAAATGTGCATTTTTATGGTGAAAGTTAGCTTCCCGCGCACCGCCTATGTTAGAATAACTGTCCACATTTTACTTTTCCTCAGCCAACAAAACGAGTAACGAACAGCAAAATCACTAACCTATGTAAAACTACTATCCCCCCATAGTAGAAAAGTTGACCTATTCTATTGGTCAGCTTGTCGTTCTGTGCGAGAAAGAAATAGCCTGTTCCAAGCAGACTCTGGGACAGTTGTGGGACGATAGATCCCAAACTCATACAGCCAGTAGGCCTGGGCTACATAAAAATTAAAAAACTTTAAAAATAGCAATGAGGCTCATGCAACGGATCGGAAACGTTTCACTTAAAATGTTGATAAACTATTATTTCTTCACATTATAAGCGCAGAAATGTGCACAAGGCAGAAGGCTACGCCCGAATGTTTGTTCCATAATGCAGTTAGCGGGAAAACACCGTTGTGAGCGGTTTTATTAAAAAAATATCCATTCGAAATTTAGAAAGAGGGGATAAAGTGTCTTCAGAAAGTATTCACACCCCTTGACTTGTTCCAAATGTTGTTGTTACAGCCTGTAATAATAAATTGAGATTTGTTGTCACTGGCCTACACACAATACCCCATAATGGCAAAGTGGAATGTTTTTCTACATTTTTACAAATTAATACAAAATGAAAAGTTGAAATGTCTTGAGTCAATAAGTATTCAACCCCTTTGTTATGGCAAGCCTAAATAAGTTCAGGAGTAAAAATTTGCTTAACAAGTCACATAATAAGTTGCATGGACTCACTCTGTGTGCAATAATAGCGTTTAACATGATTTTTTTTATGACTACCTCATCTCTGTACCCCACACATTGAATTATCTGTAAGGTCCCTCAGTCGAACAGTGAATTTCAAACACAGATTCAACCACAGACACCAGGGAGGTTTTCCAGTGCCTTGCAAAGAAGGGCACCTATTGGTAGGTGGGTAAAAATACAAAATAAATTGACATTTAATATCCCTTTGAGCATGGTGAAGTTATTAATTACACTTTGGACGGTGGGATTTCACCATGAGGTCAATGGTGACTTGAAAACAGTTATAGTGTTGAATGGCTGTGATAGGAGAAAACTGAGGATGGGATCAATAACATTGTAGTTACTCTACAATACTAACCTAAATGACAGAGTGAAAAGAAGGAAGCATGTACAAAACGTGCATCCTGTTTGCAACAAGGCACTAAAGTAATAATACTGCAATTATCTGTAAGGTCCCTCAGTCGAGCAGTGAATTTCAAACACAGATTCAACCACAAAGACCAGGGAGGTTTTCCAATGCCTCGCAAAGAAGGACACCGATTGGTAGATACTTTTGGTTGTGTAGTGTATGTGGACACCTGCTCGTCGAACACCTCATTCCAAAATCATGGCCATTCATATGGATTTGGTACCCCCTTTGCTGCTATAACAGCCTCCAATCAAATCAAATCAGACAATGCAAATAGTGCGGGTAGCCATGATTAGCTGTTCAGGAGTCTTATGGCTTGGGGGTAGAAGCTGTTAGGAAGCCTTTTGGACCTAGACTTGGCGCTCCGGTACCGCTTGCCGTGTGTTAGCAGAGAGAACAATCTATGACTAGGGTGGCAGGAGTCTTTGACAATTTTTAGGGCCTTCCTCTGACACCGCCTGGTATAGAGGTCCTGGATGGCAGGAAGCTTGGCCCCAGTGATGTACTGGGCCGTACGCACTACCCTCTGTAGTGCCTTGGGGTCGGAGGCCGAGCAGTAGCCATACCAGGCGGTGATGCAACCAGTCAGGATGCTCTCGATGGTGCAGCTGTATAACTTTCCTGAGGGGGAATATTCTTCGCGTCCGACTCGTTGAAGAAAAAATCTTCGTCCAATACGAGGTGAGTTATCGCTGTCCTGATATCCAGAAACGCTTTTTGGTCATAAGATACGGTGGCAGAAACATTATATACAGAATAAATTACAAATAACGCGAAAAAACACACATAAAGCACAGTTGGTTAGGGGGCCGTAAAACGGCAGCCATGTCCTCCGGCTCCATCTTCTGGGCAGGCTTTCCACTAGATGTTGGAACATTGCTGTGGGTACTTGCTTCCATTCAGCCACGAGCATTAGTGAGGTCGGGCACTGATGTTGGGCGATTAGGCCTGGCTCGCAGTCTGCGTTCCAATTCGTCCCAAAGGTGTTCGATGGGGTTGAGGTCCGGGCTCTGTGCAGGCCAGTCAAGTTCTTCCACACCAATCTCGAAACAAACCATTTCTATATGGACCTCACTTTGTGCAAGGGGGCATTGTCATGCTGAAACAGTAAATGTCTTCCGTATCTCAGTTTGTAGAGCATGGCGCTTGCAACGCCACAGTTGTGTGTTCGATTCCCACGGGAGACAAGTATGAAAATGTATGCACTCACTACTGTAAGTCGCTCTGGATAAGAGCATCTGCTAAATTACTTAAATGTTAATGTCCTTCCCCAAACTTTTGCCACAAATTTGGAAGCACAGAATCGTCTAGAATGTATGCTGTAGTATTAAGATTTCCCTTCACTGGATCTAAGGGGCCTAACTAACGAACCATGAAAAATAATAATAATAATAATAATAATATGCCATTTTGCAGATGCTTTTATCCAAAGCGACTTACAAAAAATTGCCCCAGACCATTATTCCTCCTCCACGAAACTTTACAGTTGGCACTATGCATTGGGGCAGGTAGCGTTCTCCTGGCATCCGCCAAACCCATATTAGTCCATCGGATTGCCAGATGGGTAAGCGTGATTCATCACTCCAGAGAACGCTGGAGTCCAATGGCAGCGAGCTTTACACCACTCCGGCCGACGCTTGGCATTGCGCGTGGTGATCTTAGGCTTGTGTGCGGCTGCTCGGCCATGGAAACCCATTTCATGACACTCCCGACGAACAGTTATTGTGCTTACCTGGCTTCCAAAGGCAGTTTGGAACTTTGTAGTGAGTGTTGCAACCGAGGACAGGTGATTTTTACGTGCTTCAGCGTACCGTTCTGTGAGCTTGTGTGGTCTACCACTTCACGGCTGAGCCGTTGTTGCTCATAGACGTTTCCACTTCACAATAACAGCACTTATAGCTGACTGGGGCAGCTCTAGCAGGGCAGAAATTTGCCAAACTGACTTGTTGGAAAGGTGGCATCCTAGGATGGTGCCATGTTGAAAGTCAGTGAGCTCTTCAGTAAAGACCATTCTACTGCCAATGTTTGTCTATGTTACTTGCATGGCTGTGTGCTCGATTTAATACACCTGTCAGCAACGGGTGTGGCTGAAATAGCCGAATCCACTAATTTGAAGGGGTGTCCAAATACTTTTGTATATATAGTGTAAATCATTTTTTTTTTTAAGCAGACATTGAATATCCCTTTGAGCATGGTGAAGTTATTAATTACGCTTTGGATGGTGTATCAATACACCTAATCACTACAAAGATACAGGCATCCTTCCTAACTCAGTTGCCGGAGAGGAAGGAAACCACTCAGGGATTTCACCATGAGGCCAATGGTGACTTTAAAACAGTTACAGAGTTTATTGGCAGTGATATGAGAACTGAAGATGGATCAACAACAGTGTAGTTACTCCACAATACTAACCTAAATGACAGTGAAAAGAAGGAAACTTGTTCAGAATAAAAATATTCCAAAATATGCATCCTGTGTGCAACAAGGCACTAAAGTAATACTGCAAAAAATGTGGCAAAGCATTTAACTTGTTTTCCTGAATACAAAGTGTTATGTTAGGGGAAAATCCAATACAACACATTACTGAGTACCACTCTGCATATTTTCAAGCATAGTGGTGGCTGCATCATGTTATGGGTATGCTTGTAATCGTTAAGGACTGGGGAGTTTTTCAGGATAAAGAAGTAATGGAATGGAGCTAAGTAGAGGCAAATTCCAAGCATAGTGGTAGCTGCATCATGTTATGGGTATCAATGGAGGCTGGTGGGAGGAGCTATAGGAGTGTGGGCTCATTGTAATGGCTGAAATGGCATCAGACAGTGAATGTTCCTCAGTGGTCAAGTTACAGTTTTGACTTAAATCTACTTTCAAATCTATGGCAAGACCTGAAAATGGTTGTCTTGCAATGATCAACAATCAATTTAACAGAGCTTGAAGAATTTTGAAAAGAGTAATGGGCAAATGTTGCACAATCCCAGGTGTGGAAAGGTCTTAGAGACTTACCCAGAAAGACTCACAGCTGTAATCGCTGCCAATGGTGCTTCTCCAAAGTATTGACTGAGGGTGTGTGAATACTTACACTACCAGTACAAAGTTTGGACACACCTACTAATTCCAGGGTTTTTCTTTATTTTTACATTTTTCTACATTGTAGAATAATAGGGAAGACATCAAAACTATGAAATAACGCATATGGAATCATGTAGTAACCAAAAAAGTGTTAAACAAATCAAAATATATTTTATATTTGAGATTCTTCAAAGTAGCCACCTTTTGCCTTGATGACAGCTTTGCACACTCTTGTCATTCTCTCAACCAGATTCATGAGGAATGCTTTTCCAACAATCTTGAAGGAGTTCCCACATATGCTGAGCACTTGAATGAGTAGGTGTGTCCAAACCTTTGACTGGTTCCGGTTGTAAATGAGATATTTATGTATTTCATTTTCAATAAATTAGCTACAATTTCTAAAAACATGTTTTCATTTAGTCATTATGGGGTATAGTGTGTAGATGGTTGAGAAAAAAATAAAGATTGAATCCATTTTGAATTCAGTCTGAAACACAACAAAATGTGGAATAAGTCAAGGGGCTAATGTGACTGTTTCGTCTAAATTACACTAATTTAGAGTGGCATGGAAATACGATGACATTGCTAAATTAGGCAAATAATTAGTAGGAAACAACTTTGCCATATTATGATGTTGTCAAATTTACTTTAGAGAGATGGCAATGTTGCCATTACTGTAACTAGCAAAGTTTGTAAAAAAAAAAATAGCTTGCAATGCTAATGTTAGCTAGCTAAAATACGGTGGTCCCCTCAATCTTAGTTGCCTGGCTAAAGTTATACTGCAGCTAAAGTCAATCTGGTGACATCACAATCATGACAAAAAGGTTTTCTTACTAATTATTTGCATTCCTTTGAAATGTTATTGTGTTTCCATGACAAAATATACATAACCAGATACATAAGCAGCAGTCTATGGTCTAGCTAGCGGGACACTCACCACCCCTGGGGACCAACAAACTCCAACCACCTATTCCGCATTATGGCGCCCTTCGGCAGGGCATGCAAACCATAGTTGTTGGCTATGCATCCTGCTGGAAGCATACATTGCATGGTCAATCCATATAGGGCTTTTCAGGTTCAAACGGCCGTGATCCTTTGTACACGTTGGTTGGGGGCAATGAAACAACGGAGAAGCCCCATTCAATGACGTGAAGCGAAGTGGACGGTGGGGCGATTTGCACACGGAGCTTGGTAAAAGGAGGCAGGATTTGTTGACATAATTGTAATTGTACACTTCAGTCAATTTTGACACTAAAAAAATACATGTTTCTGACTCATATCGATGTCACATAGGCCGTTTTCAAAGGGATTGTTTTTTTAGGAGCAAGCGCTCTTTAAAGGCCCAGTGCAGCCTTTTTTATTTTTTATTTTTTAATCTCAATATCAAATAATTTCTGGGTAACAATGAAATACCTTACTGTAATAGTTTTCCATTCAAATGCTCAAACGGTTTATTTAAAGCCAGCAGTATCATGGTGGTAGCATGCTCATCAATCATGCTGATGCTCCTACCATCCTAACTGGGATGGTAACATCCGATCTGGGCCCGCTGGTACACCAGAGTACGTTGACATGCACTAATAATTTGATATTAAACTGATAATGACTGTTGGCCAAATATGGAAATAGTCATATAAACACCTTACTCTGCTTATCTTAATCAGCGGTCAAAATCGAAGTAATAGCATATCTTTCGAATTATTAGGACATGTAAACAGCTTAATCGGCGTTCCAGCAATATATTTGATCTGTGCATGTACCATCACCGGTAGCACAAGTGAAGTGAGTTCAGAAAAAACGGAAAGTATGCTAATTCTTTTCGCATACAAAATGTATATGTCCGAAATGTTTCGCAAAAAAATAACATGGTCGCAGTGGTAGAACGTTTATTTTGATAGATTTTCTGCATGTATTAAAAGTCCCATCAGGTAGCCTGATTTCAGATGTGTCCATGTAAACAGGATTATTAGGAAAATTGTTCTTCTTGCAAAGCATGTAAACGTTTTAAACTAACTATTATATTAATCTGACTATCCATAATTATTGTATTATTGTGTGCATGTAACCATGCTCTATGTCTCGTGATGAATGAAGGAGAGACTGATGGTGGGAGCAGGTGAAACACTGAGAGTGGTTTTCACATTTCAACCAAAAAGTAAATGTGATTTTGTATCTGTATTTATTAGGGATCCCCATTAGCTGCTGCCAAGGCAGCAGCTACTCTTCCTGGGGTCCAAAAATACCAAAACACTTACATTACATATAAAACAAAATATAAAACAGTACATCACATAACATTATCACACCACCACCTATCTACAATACAAAATGTTTAATACCACCATACAACAACATCACAATGTGGGCGTATGCATGTGTCTATACCTTTGTGTGTGTCTCTTCACAGTCTCTGTTGTTCCATAACGTGTATTTTTACCTGTTTTTTTTTAATCGGATTCTACTGCTTGCATCAGTTACCTGATGTGGAATAGAGTTCAATGTGGTCATGGCTCTATGTAGTACTGTGCGCCTCCCATAGTCTGTTCTGGACTTGGGGACTGTGAAGAGACCTCTGGTGGTATGTCTTGTGGGGTATGCATGGGTGTCCGAGCTGTGTGCCAGTATTCCAAACAGACAGTTCGGTACATTCAGCTTGTCAATACCTCTTACAAAAACAAGCAGTGATGAAGTCAATCTCTCTTCCACTCTGAGCCAGGAGAGACTGACATGCATGTCATTAATGTTAGCTCTCCGTGTACTTTTAAGGGCCAGCTGTGTTGCCCTGTTCTGAGCCAACTGCAATTTCCCCAAGTCCCTCTTTGTGGCACCTGATCGCACTACTGAACAGTAGTCTAGGTGCGACAAAACTAGGGCCTGTAGGACCTGCCTTGTTGATATTGTTGTTAAGAAGGCAGAGCAGCGCTTAATTATGGACATACTTCTCCCCAGCTTAGCTACTGTTGTATCAATATGCTTTGACCATGATAGTTTACAATCCAGGGTTACTCCAAGCAGTTTAGTCACCTCAAATTGCTCAATTTCCACATGATTCATTATGAGATGTAGTTGAGGTTTAGGGTTTAGTGAATGATTTGACCCAAATACAATGTTTTTAGTTTTGGAAATATGTAGGACTAACTTATTCCTTGCCACCCATTCCGAAACTAACTGCAACTCTTTGTTAAGTGTTGCAGTTATTTCAGTTGCTGTAGTAGCTGACGTGTATAGTGTTGGGTCATCCGCATTTACTCAAAGCCAGTGAAATGTCGTTAGTAAAGATGGAAAAAAGTAAGGGGCCTAGATAGCTGCCCTGGGGAATTCCTGATTCTACCTGGATTATGTTTGAGAGGCTTCCATTAAAGAACACCCTCTGTGTTCTGTTAGACAAGTAACTCTTTATCCACATTATTGCAGGGGGTGTAAAGCCATAACACATATGTTTTTCCAGCAGCAGACTAAGATCAATAATGTCAAAAGCCGCACTGAAGTCTAACAAAACAGCCACCACAATCTTTTTTATCATCAATTTCTTTCAGCCAATCATCAGTCATTTGTGTAAGTGCTGTGCTTGTTGAATGTCCTTGTCTATAAGCATGCTGAAAGTTTGTTGTCAATTTGTTTATTGTAAAATAGCATTGTATCTGGTCAAACACAATTTTTTCCAATAGTGTATTAAGGGCTGGTAACAGGCTAATTGGTCGGATATTTGAGCCAGTAAAAGGGGCTTTACTATTCTTAGGTAGCGGAATGACTAGGAGTGACAATATCGTCCGCTATTATCCTCAGTAATTTTCCATCCAAGTTGTCAGAACCCGGTGGCTTGTCATTGTTAATAGACAACAATAATTCTTCCACACTCACTTTACGGAATTCAAAATGACAATGCTTGTCTTTCATAATTTGGTCAGATATACTTGGATGTGTAGTGTCAGCAATTGTTGCTGGAATGTCATGCCTAAGTTTGCTAATCTTACCAATGAAAAAAATATTTAAGTAGTTGGCAATATCAGTTGGTTTTGTGATGAATGAGCCATCTGATTCAATGAATGATGGAGCTGAGTTTGCCTTTTTTCCCAAAATTTCATTTAAAGTGCTCCAAAGCTTTTTACTGTCATTCTTTATGTAATTTAGCTTTGTTTCATAGTGTTGTTTCTTCTTCTTTTTATTCAGTTTAGTCACATGATTTCTGAATTTGCAATACGTTTGCCAACCGGTGGTGCAGCCAGACTTATTTGCCATTCCTTTAGCCTCATCCCCTCAACCATACAATTTTTTAATTCCTCATCAATCCATGGGGAAAGGAGGGGCAGAGGAGACATAACAATGAGATGTAGGACCCTATAAAATCTGTATTGCGGAAAAACGCAGACGGAATCACAGAATCCAGACATTAAAATGGAATTCAACAATATTCAAAAATGTATTGAACTTAGTAGGAATTAAACTAAATGTATTGAACTTATTAGAAAATGCATTAATTTGTCCAAATTAATCAAAAGACATGAACAACATGAATGCTCCTGTCTGTGTAGTCTCCAAAACCCGTCCCTAAGCAACACACAGTGACTAGGCAACACACAGTGACTAGGCAACACACAATCCCTAGGCCACCCATTGACTAGGCAACACAGTGACTAGGGTCTGGTTTCAATGACTCTTTTGGCATAGAGGAACTACGTCACTGACTAACTCACTACTGTATCCGCTTGCATAAAATACAAAATAGCAGCTAGCAAGATGAAGATCACAGAGGTTATTTTTAATGAGTGCATTTCCCAAGTGGTTAGTTTGCATCAACGACCTTAACTAAAACCACTGAAAAGATTTTGCCTGCAAACTTTGTTTTTGAATCGCAACGTTCTGTCATGACTAGAGTTACCTTATCGACGTAGGCAGAACAGTCCATCATTCAAACCAGACCCTAGTCACTGTGTTGCCTAGGGTCAGGTTTTCGAGACTAGTGTGTGTTGTGTGCGGTGCGCTCGTGTCTAGTCTACCACTTTGTGTAGCCGTTAGCAATAATGCTAATGATAACCGTCTGCTGGTAGATGGAAAGGCTTTTCTCAATTAAATGTTAACTGCTAGGGTTGGGCGGTATCCAGATATACCTTATCACCGGTAGTGGACACAAGGGGCGTTATTTGTTCAACAAAAATAAAAATAAAAAGGCAAAAAAACTTCACTTACCAGAGTGCTAACAAACTGCTAACAAGGACTAAGGAAGTATTATAGTGGATGCTAGGTAAATGCTAACGAGCGCATGCAAACATTTACTACTAGGACAGACAACCCAGCTCAAAGTAATGCAAGTACAGTGCATTCGGAAAGTATTCAGACCCCTTAACTTTTTCCACATTTTGTTACGTTACAGCCTTATTCTAAAATGGATTAAATTAAGTATTTCCCCTCATCAATCTACACACAATAGCCCATAATGACAAAATGAAAACAGGTTTTTTATTTTATTTTTGCAAATACCTTATTTACATAAGTATTCAGACCTTTTTGCTATGAGACTCGATATTGAGCGGCAGGTAGCTTAGTGGTTAAGAGCATTGTGCAAGTAACCGAAAGGTCGCTGGTTCTAATTCCCGAGCCGACTAGGTGAAAAATCTGTCGATGTGCCCTTGAGCAAGGCACTTAACCCTAATTGCTCCTGTAAGTCGCTCTGGATAAGAGCGTCTGCTAAATGACATAAATGTAAAATGTAAAAATTGAGCTCAGCTGCATCCTGTTTCCATTGATCATCCTTGAGATGTTTCTACAACTTGATTGGAGTCCACCTGTGATAAATTCAATTGATTGGACATGATCTGGAAAGGCACACACCTGTCTATATAAGGTCCTACAGTTGACAGTGCATGTCAGAGCAAAAACTAAGCCCTGAGGTCGAAGGAATTGTCCGTAGAGCTCCAAGACAGGATTGTGTCGAGGCACAGATCTGGGGAGAGTACCAAAAAATGTCTGCAGCATTGAAGGTCCCGAAGAACACAGTGGCCTCCATCATTCTTAAATGGAAGAAGTTTGGAACCACCAAGACACTTCCTAGAGCTGGCCACCCTGCCAAACTGAGCAATCGGGGGAGAAGGGCCTTGGTCAGGGAGGTGGCCAAGAATCCAATGCACTCTGACAGAGCTCCAGAGTTCCTCTGTGGAGATGGGAGAACCTTCCAGAAGGACAACCATCTCTGCAGCACTCCACCAATAAGGCCTTTATGGTAGAGTGGCCAGACGGAAGCCACTCCTCAGTAAAAGGCACATGAAAGCCCGCTTGGAGTTTGCCAAAAGGCACCTAAAGACTCTCAGACCATGAGAAACAAGATTCTCTGGTCTGATGAAACCAGGATTGAACTCGATCTAACATCTCTGGAGAGACCTGAAAATAGCTGTGCAGCAACGCTCCCCATCCAACCTGACAGAGCTTGAGAGGATCTGCAGAGAAGAATGGGAGAAACTCCCCAAATACAGGTGTGCCAAGCTTGTAGTGTCATACCCAAGAAGACTCGAGGCTGTAATCGCTGCCAAAGGTGAGTAAAGTACTGAGTAAAGGGTCTGAATATTTATGTAAATGTGATATTTCCGTTGTTGTTTTTTATATACATTTGCACACATTTCTAAAAACCTGTTCTTGCTTTGTCATTATGGGGTATTATGTGTAGATTGATGAGGGGAAAAAAACAATTTAATCCATTTTAGAATAAGGCTGTAACGTAACAAAATGTGGAAAAAGTCAAGGGGTCTAAATACTTTCCGAATGCACTGTATCTCAATGAAGTTTTCAGCATGCACAAAACAAATATTAGGCAGCAGGGATCTTAATCCAGGAGGGCATTGTCTCTGCTGCTGTTACCAAGAAGCTTGATATTGCAAGCTAACGTTAGCCACTTAGCAAACATTAGCAAGTTAGCAAAACCCAGCTGGAGAGAATGTCTTGGGCACATCTTAGATAGTTAACTTAATAGTTATAAGATATATAGCTGGCAAACATTAGTAGTGAATTTCATACAAGTGTAACTTGATCACCTCACTTAATTTGCGCTGCTGGAGTGACTCACCTAACGAAGCTCCCATTTTGCTTGTTGTTTTTCTTTGTAAACAAACACACGTGACTGGCTCAAACCGCTCTGTGGGCCCTGGTCAAAAGCAGTGCACTTTACAGGCAATAGGCTGTCATTTGGGACACAGCCAGTGTCTCTGCGCAGGACGATTCCTCACTGCCACACTGGCAGGGATAGTGGGATAGTGGGATAGTGGGTGTGTGTGTGTCGTACGTGCACCAAAGTGCAGCGTCGGCCTGTTTACTATGTGGTTCTGGTCTACTTTACATGCATGTCATTGTTCAGCGTCTCCAGCACTTAAAGGGTTAACTCAGTAGCTCCTACCAGTCAACACATTGGTTAAAGAGAGAGAGGCCAGCTCCCCCTACCAGTCAACACATTGGTTAAAGAGAGATTCCAGCTCCCCCTACCAGTCAACACATTGGTTAAAGAGAGAGAGGCCAGCTCCCCCTACCAGTCAACACATTGGTTAAAGAGAGAGAGGCCAGCTCCCCCTACCAGTCAACACATTGGTTAAAGAGAGATTCCAGCTCCCCCTACCAGTCAACACATTGGTTAAAGAGAGAGAGGCCAGCTCCCCCTACCAGGCAACACATTGGTTAAAGAGAGAGAGGCCAGCTCCCCCTACCAGGCAACACATTGGTTAAAGAGAGAGAGGCCAGCTCCCCCTACCAGTCAACACATTGGTTAAAGAGAGATTCCAGCTCCCCCTACCAGTCAACACATTGGTTAAAGAGAGAGAGGCCAGCTCCCCCTACCAGTCAACACATTGGTTAAAGAGAGAGAGGCCAGCTCCCCCTACCAGGCAACACATTGGTTAAAGAGAGAGAGGCCAGCTCCCCCTACCAGTCAACACATTGGTTAAAAGAGAGAGAGGCCAGCTCCCCTACCAGTCAACACATTGGTTAAAGAGAAGAGTCCAGCTCCCCCTACCAGTCAACACATTGGTTAAAGAGAGGAGGCCAGCTCCCCCTACCAGGCAACACATTGGTTAAAGAGAGAGAGGCCAGCTCCCCCTACCAGTCAACACATTGGTTAAAGAGAGAGAGGCCAGCTCCCCCTACCAGTCAACACATTGGTTAAAGAGAGGGAGGCCAGCTCCCCCTACCAGTCAACACATTGGTTAAAGAGAGAGAGGCCAGCTCCCCTACCAGTCAACACATTGGTTAAAGAGAGGGAGGCCAGCTCCCCCTACCAGTCAACACATTGGTTAAAGAGAGAGAGGCCAGCTCCCCTACCAGTCAACACATTGGTTAAAGAGAGAGAGGCCAGCTCCCCTACCAGTCAACACATTGGTTAAAGAGAGAGAGGCCAGCTCCCCCTACCAGTCAACACATTGGTTAAAGAGAAGGGAGGCCAGCTCCCCCTACCAGGCAACACATTGGTTAAAGAGAGAGAGGCCAGCTCCCCCTACCAGTCAACACATTGGTTAAAGAGAGAGAGGCCAGCTCCCCCTACCAGGCAACACATTGGTTAAAGAGAGAGAGGCCAGCTCCCCCTACCAGGCAACACATTGGTTAAAGAGAGAGAGGCCAGCTCCCCCTACCAGTCAACACATTGGTTAAAGAGAGGGAGGCCAGCTCCCCCTACCAGGCAACACATTGGTTAAAGAGAGGGAGGCCAGCTCCCCCTACCAGTCAACACATTGGTTAAAGAGAGGGAGCCCAGCTCCCCCTACCAGGCAACACATTGGTTAAAGAGAGAGAGGCCAGCTCCCCCTACCAGGCAACACATTGGTTAAAGAGAGAGAGGCCAGCTCCCCCTACCAGTCAACACATTGGTTAAAGAGAGGGAGGCCAGCTCCCCCTACCAGTCAACACATTGGTTAAAGAGAGAGAGGCCAGCTCCCCCTACCAGTCAAAACATTGGTTAAAGAGAGGGAGGCCAGCTCCCCCTACCAGGCAACACATTGGTTAAAGAGAGGGAGGCCAGCTCCCCCTACCAGTCAACACATTGGTTAAAGAGAGAGAGGCCAGCTCCCCCTACCAGTCAACACATTGGTTAAAGAGAGGGAGGCCAGCTCCCCCTACCAGTCAACACATTGGTTAAAGCTGAGGGTGGATCTGCAGCTGCCGCTGTGTGATGGAATGGAGTCAGTACTGGATCAGGAGTCTGTGCGGTATGTGTGAAGGGCTGCAGGCAAAGCGAGTGATTTTTCTGTGTGTGTTTAGGGCTGGTAGAGGGAGTGTGTATGTTGCGGCTGAGAGAGACCGAAGGGGGGAAAAGGAGACAGGCAGAGAGTATTCAACACCCAATATTCAGAGAAAATACTGTCAAGAGGATTTCATCAATGTTAACTACTCATTCAGAAACCCTGTATCTAATCCCCTCATTTGATACCGTTATATTATGTCATTAGCCCCTTGCACCACCCCCTCTTACCTACACACACACACACACACACACACACACACACACACACACACACACACACACACACACACACACACACACACACACACACACACACACACACACACACACACACACACACAGTCAGGAAGGACAGGGGTCCATGTTGTGCTCCTAGAGGGCTGACCCCATGTCACATGACTGCGACACTAATGAACCTCAGCAGAGAGAGAGAGACACACACACCAGAGCAATGTTGGGAGTGGGAGTTGACACAGATAAAGCATATCACTTGTGTTGGTAAAGGAGTTCAGACAACAACACAGGATTCACAGGATCACTCAGTATAATGCAGTGTCACTCAGTATAATGCAGTGTCACTCAGTATAATGCAGTGTCACTCAGTATAATGCAGTGTCACTCAGTATAACGCAGTGTGCCAGTCAGTATACTGCAGTGTGTCAGTCAGTATAATGCAGTGTCACTCAGTATAATGCAGTGTGCCAGTCAGTATACTGCAGTGTGTCAGTCAGTATAATGCAGTGTCACTCAGTATAATGCAGTGTGCCAGTCAGTATACTGCAGTGTGTCAGTCAGTATAATGCAGTGTGTCAGTCAGTATAATGCAGTGTTACTCAGTATAATGCAGTGTCACTCAGTATAATGCAGTGTCACTCAGTATAATGCAGTGTGCCAGTCAGTATGATGCAGTGCCAGTCAGTATGATGCAGTGCCAGTCAGTATAACGCAGTGTGCCAGTCAGTATAACGCAGTGTGCCAGTCAGTATAATGCAGTGTGCCAGTCAGTATAACGCAGTGTGTCAGTCAGTAGAATGCAGTGTCACTCAGTATAATGCAGTGTGCCAGTCAGTATACTGCAGTGTGTCAGTCAGTATAATGCAGTGTGTCAGTCAGTATAATGCAGTGTGTCAGTCAGTATAATGCAGTGTTACTCAGTATAATGCAGTGTCACTCAGTATAATGCAGTGTCACTCAGTATAATGCAGTGTGCCAGTCAGTATACTGCAGTGTCACTCAGTATAATGCAGTGTGTCACTCAGTATAATGCAGTGTGCCAGTCAGTATACTGCAGTGTCACTCAGTATAATGCAGTGTGTCAGTCAGTATAATGCAGTGTCACTCAGTATAATGCAGTGTGTCAGTCAGTATAATGCAGTGTGCCAGTCAGTATAATGCAGTGTGCCAGTCAGTAGAATGCAGTGTGCCAGTCAGTAGAATGCAGTGTGCCAGTCAGTATAACGCAGTGTGCCAGTCAGTATAACGCAGTGTGTCAGTCAGTAGAACGCAGTGTGCCAGCAAGTATAATGCAGTGTGCCAGTCAGTATAATGCAGTGTGCCAGTCAGTATAACGCAGTGTGCCAGTCAGTATAATGCAGTGTGCCAGTCAGTATAATGCAGTGTGCCAGTCAGTATAATGCAGTGTGCCAGTCAGTATAATGCAGTGTGCCAGTCAGTATAATGCAGTGTGCCAGTCAGTATAATGCAGTGTGCCAGTCAGTATAATGCAGTGTGCCAGTCAGTATAATGCAGTGCAGTATAATGCAGTGTGCCAGTCAGTATAATGCAGTGCCAGTCAGTATAATGCAGTGCCAGTCAGTATAATGCAGTGTCAGTCAGAGCCCCTTTCTGTGGTGCTGTTTTGCTCTACATTGTAATGGTTATTGACCTGCTATGATATCTTTGTCTGTGTGTTTGCGGTTGCTTGTTCAGTCAGTTGTTAATGCAGCACACACTCACAAACACACCCTTTCAGGGCATGTGACCTGACCTGTGGCCTGAGGCCATCGTTAGGCTGTTGACCAATCCTAATCTAATCTAATCTGGCTCCATGGGGCTACCTGAGATGATTTAATCCTGCAGGACAGGCAGTCAGCAAGGTGTTTACCTCTCTCTCAGTGACACAAAATATACACACACACACTGCCAGTGCCAACTGGCATTGAAACTCAGCGATGGAAATGAACGTTTACCGTGTGTATGTGTTAGTGTTGCACGGTATACCGAAACTTCTGTACTTTTTCCGATACTAGAACATGGAAAATGGTTCGGTATTAGAATTGTTGTTACTTTCGGTACTTCTGTCAAAGAACAAGTCTGTATCAGCCTAGCCGATGTCCCCCTTATGGCGTGATCGCACCGTGCCTGCTCCACTTAGCCTGCACTGGCAATCTGGGCTGCATCATGTTAGCTCACCCGCTCATGCTGCACAGAAGTTTACACACTTGAATAATGTGACACGGCATGTAGAAATGTTGACACTGTTAATTACTGTTCTTAAAACAATGTCCATACAGGCTAGAACACTTTACAATGCAAGATGATAATGGAAGCTTCCGGCTTTTGTAGGCTAACTTTCCATGCTAGCTGAAGCTAACAAATTCATTACCCAGCAAAATATGCTGATTTCAAAGCTGATTGCCACCAAAACTTTATTAATTAACTTAATCGGTCTCTCTTTCGCGTCTCTCCCAAAGAGTATCTATTGCCTCAGCGAACTGACTGTGTGTGTGAATAGGACCGCCCCCTCTTCCCTTGTGAATGACATCATTACTGATTAAAGAGACAGCGTGCACTTTTATAAAATAAGCTACTTCTATGCAAATGTTGTTGATCAGTACAATAAAATAAGTCCCAAATGGAAGGGAAACAGATTTTCGTCTGTAGCCCCGTGAAATCAGCCAAAACAAGCTCAACAACTCAATGCATGCACACACTCCTATTGCATATGCATTAAATCAATCAATCAATCAAGTGTCAATGTAAATTGTCTGGGTGGCCATTTTATTAATTGTTCAGCAGTCTTATGGCTTGGGGGTAGAAGCTGTTAAGGAGCCTTTTGGTCCTAGACTTGGCGCTCCGGTACCGCTTGCCGTGCGGTAGCAGAGCGAACAGTCTGTGACATGGGTGACTGGAGTCTTTGACAATTTTTTGGGCCTTCCTCTGACACCGCCTAGTATAGAGGTCCTGGATGGCAGGAAGCTTGGCCCCATTGATGTACTGGGCCGTACGCACTACCCTCTGTAGCGCCATACGGTCAGATGCAGAGCAGTTGCCATACCAGGCGGTGATGCAACCAGTCAGGATGCTCTCGATGGTGCAGCTGTATAACTTTTTGAGGATCTGGGGCGGTATGCGAATTGGAGTGGGTCTAGGGTTTCCGGGATGATGGTGTTGATGTGAGCCATGACCTGCCTTTCAAAGCACTTCATTGCTACAGACATGAGTGCTACGGGGCGGTAATCATTTAGGCAGGTTACCTTCGCTTCCTTGTGCACAGGGACTATGGTGGTCTGCTTGAAACATGTAGGTATTACAGACTCAGTCAGGGAGAGGTTGACAATGTCAGTGAAGACACTTACCAGTTGGTCCGTGCATGCTTTGAGTACACGTCCTGGTAATCCGTCTGGCCCCGCGGCTTTGTGAATGTTGACCTGTTTATAGGTCTTGCTCACATCAGCTACCGAGAGCGTGATCACACAGTCGTCCGGAACAGCTGGTGCTCTCATGCATGCTTCAGTGTTGCTTGCCTCAAAGCGAGCATAAAAGGCATTTAGCTCGTCTGGTAGGCTCGCCTCACTGGGCAGCTCGCGGCTGGGTTTCCCTTTGTAGTCTGTAGTAGTTTACAAACCCTGCCACATCCGAAGAGCGTCAGAGCTGGTATAGTAGGATTCAATCTTAGTCCTGTATTGACGCTTTGCTTGTTTGATGGTTCATCTGAGGGCGTAGCGGGATTTGTTATAAGCGTCCGGATTAGTGTCCCGCTCCTTGAAAGCGGCAGCTCTAGCCTTTAGCTCGATGCGGATATTGCCTGTAATCCATGGCTTCTGTTTGGGATATGTACGTACGGTCACTGTGGGGACGACGTCGTCGACGCACTTATTGATGAAGCTGGTGACTGAGGTGGTATACTCCTCAATGCCATTGGATGAATCTCTGAACATATTCCAGTCTGTGCTAGCAAAACAGTCCTGTAGCGTAGCATCCACGTCATCTGACTACTTCCGTATTGAGCGAGTCTGTGAATAGACCTACTCTATATCTGGATTTAGCCAGTTTATCAATAGAGATTTACCATTCAAATAAATGATTACCATTATGCTATGTAGTTAGATTGGTTAAAAAAAAAGTCACATTGATTGTGTGATTGTATAATTCATAAATTAATGCATAAATGGCTGTGTGAAAAATGTTGACGTAAAATGAAATGATATTGAACTAAAACGATGCTTTTGATATCGAGTATCGTGATGGTATCGAGGAGCGTGATACTAAACCTGGTATCGGTATCCAAGTCAAAGTTGTGGTATCGTGACAACACTAGTGGGTGTGTGTGTGTGTGGCAAACCTGGGTCAAGCACATACTGTATACCAAATACACAGTACACTTGATGTAGCTTTCCAGGTACAATGGAACCAATGGAATAGTCCCAAAAATGAAACATCCGCCCACCCTTCACGTTGGTTAGGTTAGAAATCAAGTGCACTTCAAGTATTAGAATGTATTTGACGTGTGTTTGAGCCAGGTCTGGTACGGAGACAACAGGGCCCAGGTCTGGTACGGAGACATCAGGGTCCAGGTCTGGTACGGAGACATCAGGGCCCAGGTCTGGTATGGAGACAGCAGGGCCCAGGTCTGGTACGGAGACATCAGGGCCCAGGTCTAGTACGGAGACAACAGGGCCCAGGTCTGGTACGGAGACATCAGGGCCCAGGTCTGGTACGGAGACATCAGGGCCCAGGTCTGGTAAGGAGACAGCAGGGCCCAGGTCTGGTACGGAGACAGCAGGGCCCAGGTCTGGTACGGAGACAGCAGGGCCCAGGTCTGGTACGGAAACAGCAGGGCCCAGGTCTGGTACGGAGACATCAGGGCCCAGGTCTGGTAAGGAGACAGCAGGGCCCAGGTCTGGTACGGAGACATCAGGGCCCAGGTCTGGTACGGAGACATCAGGGCCCAGGTCTGGTACGGAGACAGCAGGGCCAAGGTCTGGTACGGACACAGCCCGTCTGAGGAGACACAGGGCCAGGTTGAGGGCAGTACGGAGACAGCAGGGCCAGTTGAAGGGCCCAGGTCTGGTACGGAGACAGCAGGGCCCAGGTCTGGTACGGAGACAGCAGGGCCCAGGTCTGGTATGGAGACAGCAGGGCCCAGGTCTGGTACGGAGACATCAGGGCCACAGTGAATGTGACCGATAAAGTCCAAGGTCGTATTCAGTAGGTGGAAACGTTTTGAAACAGAATGAAGATATTACCTGAACTCTTTCTCTCTGTGTAAATCCTATCACTAACCCCTCCCCCTCCTTCCTCCCACAGTGTGTCCCCCCAGCTGTAAGCACCGGGCCTGTACCAGAGACCACCAATGTTGCCATGAGCAGTGTCTGGGAGGCTGCTCTGAGCCCTACAACAGCAGCAGCTGTGTTGCCTGCAAGAACCTCCAGTACCAAGTAAAGTTGGGATGACTTCAACACACCTTCACAATCCATTAATTTATTGTTCATGTGTTGTTGTTTTTTGGGGGGGGGGGATACTTCAATGTACAACGCCAAGAGAAATTCCTTGTGACATTTGTTGCATGACGTTTCTGATTCTAGATGAGTGTTAGAGACAATTAATTATTTAAAGGCCCAGTGCAGTCAAAAACATGATTCTCCTGTGTTTTGTATACACTTCATGGCCAAAGGTAGGTGGACACCCCTTCAGATTAGTGGATTAGGCTATTTCAGCCACACCCGTTGCTGACAGGTGTATAAAATCGAGCACACAGCCATGCAATCTCCAATGACAAACCTTGGCAGTAGAATGGCCCGTCCTGAAGAGCTCAGTGACAATGTGGCACCGTCATAGAATGCCACCTTTTCAACAAGCCAGTTCAGCAAATTTCTGCCCTGCTAGAGATGCCTGGTCAACTGTAAGTGCTGTTATTGTGAAGTGGAAACGTCTAGGAGCAACAACGGCTCAGCTGCGAAGTGGTAGGCCCCACAAGCTCACAGAACGGGACCGCCGAGTGCTGAAGCACGTAGCGCGTAAAAATTGTCTGTCCTCGGTTGCAACACTCACTACTGAGTTCCAAACCGCCTCTGGAAGCAACGCCAGCACAAGAACTGTTCGTCTCTAGATTCATGAAATGGGTTTCCATGGCTGAGCAGCCGCACACAAGCCTAAGATCACCATGCGCAATGCCAAGCGTCGGCTGGAGTGGTGTAATGCTCGCCGCCATTGGACTCTGGAGCAGTGGAAATGCCTTCTCTGGAGTGATGAATCACGCTTCCCCATCTGGCAGTCCGACGGACGAATCTGGGTTTGACGGATGCCAGGAGAACGCTACCTGCCCAAATGCATAGTGCCAACTGTAAAGTTTGGTGGAGGAGGAATAATGGTCTGGGGCTGTTTTTCATGGTTCAGGCCCCTTAGTTCCAGTGAAGGGGAATCTTAATACTACAGCATACAATGACATTCTAGACGATTCTGTGCTTCCAACTTTGTGGCAACAGTTTGGGGAAGGCCCTTTCCTGTTTCAGCATGACAATGCCCCCTTGCACAAAGCGAGGTCCATACAGAAATGACCTCCCAAAATCAGTGCCCGACCTCACTAATGCTCTTGTGGCCCTGCAGCAATGTTCCAACATCTAGTGGAACGCCTTCCCAGAAGAGTGGAGGCTGTTATAGCAGCAAAGGGGGGGGACCAACTCCATATTAATGCCCATGATTTTGGAATGAGATGTTCGACGAACAGATGTCCACATACTTTTGGTCATTTGGTGTACGTGTCCACACTATCAGGTTGGAATAATACTGTGAAATTGTGAATGATGACAATGCCCTTTTTAGTGTAAGAGCTGTTTGAAAAGACTCCCTGCTATTTCAGCCTGTTTAGGTGGGATGGAGTTTTGGCTGAATCAGAACAGTCTTGTTTATTTACACTCCTGTGTCTATCCAACGATTACAAATATCACCTACATTTGTTATTTTAGATTCCCAAAAATGTTCTAATCGATACGGACGCTCTTGATTGACTAATTGATTAATCTAACTCTAATTCATATTCCTTACTACCAGGAGGCATGTGTGGACCACTGTCCCCAGGGATACTACACCTACATGGGCTGGCGCTGCGTCCCCTTGTCCTTCTGCCAGGACCTCCACAACAAGTGTAAGGAGAGCAAGAGCAGCGACTGCCACCAGTATGTCATCCACAACGGAGCCTGTATACCAGAGTGCCCCTCCGGATATACTACTGTCAATTCTACCACGTAAGTCTATAATACAGTACTATATACTACTGTCAACTCTACCACGTAAGTCTATAATACAGTACTATATACTACTGTCAACTCTACCACGTAAGTCTATAATACAGTACTATATACTACTATAAGTCCAAAATACACCACCGTCATCTCCACAATGTAATCCTTATTATTGTATGAATTCTTTAATCAACTCCACTCTGTATGATAAGTATACTCTATACATCACCGTCAACTCTACTACGGAAGCCTTATTACTGTGTAAATACTACAGTCAATACCAAAGTCAATACCACAACCTAAGCACTTTGCATTTGCAGAAGATTGTGACAAAGGAAATGGTGCATATGCAGTTCTCATATCTGCAGTCATCTCAGTAGGTACATACAGTGGGGGAAAAAAGTATTTAGTCAGCCACCAATTGTGCAAGTTCTCCCACTTAAAAAGATGAGAGAGGCCTGTAATTTTCATCATAGGTACACGTCAACTATGACAGACAAAATGAGGAAAAAAAATCCAGAAAATCACATTGTAGGATTTTTAATGAATTTATTTGCAAATTATGGTGGAAAATAAGTATTTGGTCAATAACAAAAGTTTCTCAATACTTTGTTATATACCCTTTGTTGGCAATGACACAGGTCAAACATTTTCTGTAAGTCTTCACAAGGTTTTCACACACTGTTGCTGGTATTTTGGCCCATTCCTCCATGCAGATCTCCTCTAGAGCAGTGATGTTTTGGGGCTGTCGCTGGGCAACACAGACTTTCAACTCCCTCCAAAGATTTTCTATGGGGTTGAGATCTGGAGACTGGCTAGGCCACTCCAGGACCTTGAAATGCTTCTTACGAAGCCACCCCTTCGTTGCCCGGGCGGTGTGTTTGGGATCATTGTCTTGCTGAAAGACCCAGCCACGTTTCATCTTCAATGCCCTTGCTGATGGAAGGAGGTTTTCACTCAAAATCTCACGATACATGGCCCCATTCATTCTTTCCTTTACACGGATCAGTCGTCCTGGCTTCACAGTAGGTATGGTGTTCTTTGGATGCAACTCAGCATTCTTTGTCCTCCAAACACGACGAGTTGAGTTTTTACCAAAAAGTTATATTTTGGTTTCATCTGACCATATGACATTCTCCCAATCCTCTTCTGGATCATCCAAATGCACTCTAGCAAACTTCAGACGGGCCTGGACATGTACTGGCTTAAGCAGGGGGACATGTCTGGCACTGCAGGATTTGAGTCCCTGGCGGCGTAGTGTGTTACTGATGGTAGGCTTTGTTACTTTGGTCCCAGCTCTCTGCAGGTCATTCACTAGGTCCCCCTGTGTGGTTCTGGGATTTTTGCTCACCGTTCTTGTGATCATTTTGACCCCACGGGGTGAGATCTTGCGTGGAGCCCCAGATGGAGGGAGATTATCAGTGGTCTTGTATGTCTTCCATTTCCTAATAATTGCTCCCACAGTTGATTTCTTCAAACCAAGCTGCTTACCTATTGCAGATTCAGTCTTCCCAGCCTGGTGCAGGTCTACAATTTTGTTTCTGGTGTCCTTTGACAGCTCTTTGGTCTTGGCCATAGTGGAGTTTGGAGTGTGACTGTTTGAGGTTGTGGACAGGTGTCTTTTATACTGATAACAAGTTCAAGCAGGTGCCATTAATACAGGTAACGAGTGGAGGACAGAGGAGCCTCTTAAAGAAGAAGTTACAGGTCTGTGAGAGCCATAAATCTTGCTTGTTTGTAGGTGACCAAATACTTATTTACCACCATAATTTGCAAATAAATTTATAAAAAAATCCTACAATGTGATTTTCTGGAAAAAAAATTCTCAATTTGTCTGTCATAGTTGACGTGTACCTATGATGAAAATTACAGGCCTCTCTCATCTTTTTAAGTGGGAGAACTTACACAATTGGTGGCTGACTAAATACTTTTTTTCCCCACTGTATGAAGTTGTGTGCGTTAGGGTTGAATGACGGGAACCCGGTTACTGAGATTTACCGGAATTTACTGCCCAAAATCACTCCCTTTTCCCGGGATCAATAACTACGAGAAAACTGTAAATTATAATAAATAAATATAAATATTTTTATGAACAGCATGGCGTGAAATGGAACTGTTAAATGATATGCTATGTCTAAATATGGGTTCTCTATGGCCTCTGCATGATGGATCGTCAAAGCTCAGGGTGGGAACAGACAGCCCATCTCAGTATGAAGCGCAGTTCACAATGCATGTAGACCTATCATCTCATCATGGTAACTGTTTTTCTTGTGACAGGTAGGCCTACATTTGCTGCAGCATGGCCTATGCTACAGTAATATAAAGACCGAATTCGCGTCTAAATTACCCACATCCATCTGGCTTTCGGGGTCACCTTATTTTTTTTATTGTAAAGATTATTTAAAAAATGTATTGCAGCTGCAAAGTTTTAAAACAGCCTATCACTCAAATATAGTTGCTTTAAATCAGTGCACGAGCGAGCACTCTGGCAGTCTTTCTGTCCATCAACTCCATTCAAATTGCATCCAAAATAGATCATCCTGTTCTAGATTGATATATAGCCCTATATATAGATGTCCTAGACTACCTCTTTCAGGTAATACATTCAATGCACTATTAGCCTTATATTTAGCTAATTAATGATTGGTTATGCATAACAAGCTTCTAATTTATAGCCTCTGTCTCTTGCGCAATACGCACACACCTACGCTCCGCTGGCCTCTCCTTAAAAAACACGCTCCTTAGCTCTTGGAGTCCCATGCAGGAAAGGCTAGAATAGCTTGCTGGACATTATTTTTTGTATAATTTCTTGTACCAATAGACTATTCAAAGACGGACGCAAGCTCTTTTTTGCTGAATGCTAAGTACAGCAGCCAATAGAACTCACGGGTAGTTTGAAAGAAGAGCGAACGCGCAATGGCGGTAGGCTATAGCAGTTATTTATTCAGACACATAACAATTCAATCTTTGTGAAGAGAAGTGAAAGCCTTCTGCATCTAATTCTAGTCCTATATTATTCAAGGATGTCATTAGCATGATGAAGATAAGGACAATGAAAATTATTTCATTTAACTGTGGAAATCGAAGAAGGAATGAAGCAACAATAGAGAAAGCGGTAGGCTAATAACATTAGGGGAAATATTTGAAAGGTATATACAGTGGGGAGAACAAGTATTTGATACACTGCCGATTTTGCAGGTTTTCCTACTTACAAAGCATGTAGAGGTCTGTAATTTTTATCATATGTACACTTCAACTGTGAGAGACGGAATCTAAAACAAAAATCCAGAAAATCACATTGTATGATTTTTAAGTAATTTATTTGCATTTTATTGCATGACATACAGTGGGGATAAAAAGTATTTAGTCAGCCACCAATTGTGCAAGTTCTCCCACTTAAAAAGATGAGAGAGGCCTGTATTTTTCATCATAGGTACACGTCAACTATGACAGACAAATTGAGAAAAGAAAATCCAGAAAATCACATTGTAGGATTTTTAATGAATTTATTTGCAAATTATGGTGGAAAATAAGTATTTGGTCACCTACAAACAAGCAAGATTTCTGGCTCTCACAGACCTGTAACTTCTTCTTTAAGAGGCTCCTCTGTCCTCCACTCGTTACCTGTATTAATGGCACCTGTTTGAACTTGTTATCAGTATAAAAGACACCTGTCCACAACCTCAAACAGTCACACTCCAAACTCCACTATGGCCAAGACCAAAGAGCTGTCAAAGGACACCAGAAACAAAATTGTAGACCTGCACCAGGCTGGGAAGACTGAATCTGCAATAGGTAAGCAGCTTGGTTTGAAGAAATCAACTGTGGGAGCAATTATTAGGAAATGGAAGACATACAAGACCACTGATAATCTCCCTCGATCTGGGGCTCCACGCAAGATCTCACCCCGTGGGGTCAAAATGATCACAAGAACGGTGAGCAAAATCCCAGAACCACACGGGGGAACCTAGTGAATGACCTGCAGAGAGCTGGGACCAAAGTAACAAAGCCTACCATCAGTAACACACTACGCCGCCAGGGACTCAAATCCTGCAGTGCTAGACGTGTCCCCCTGCTTAAGCCAGTACATGTCCAGGCCCGTCTGAAGTTTGCTAGAGTGCATCCAGAAGAGGATTGGGAGAATGTCATATGGTCAGATGAAACCAAAATAGAACTTTTTGGTAAAAACTCAACTCGTCGTGTTTGGAGGACAAAGAATGCTGAGTTGCATCCAAAGAACACCATACCTACTGTGAAGCATGGGAGGGAAAACATCATACTTTGGGGCTGTTTTTCTGCAAAGGGACCAGGACGACTGATCCGTGTAAAGGAAAGAATGAATGGGGCCATGTATCGTGAGATTTTGAGTGAAAACCTCCTTGCATCAGCAAGGGCATTGAAGATGAAACGTGGCTGGGTCTTTCAGCATGACAATGATCCCAAACACACCGCCCGGGCAACGAAGGAGTGGCTTCGTACGAAGCATTTCAAGGTCCTGGAGTCTCCAGATCTCAACCCCATAGAAAATCTTTGGAGGGAGTTGAAAGTCCGTGTTGCCCAGCGACAGCCCCAAAACATCACTGCTCTAGAGATCTGCATGGAGGAATGGGCCAAAATACCAGCAACAGTGTGTGAAAACCTTGTGAAGACTTACAGAAAACGTTTGACCTGTGTCATTGCCAACAAAGGGTATATAACAAAGTATTGAGAAACTTTTGTTATTGACCAAATACTTATTTTCCACCATAATTTGCAAATAAATTCATTAAAAATCCTACAATGTGATTTTCTGGATTTTTTTTCCTCATTTTGTCTGTCATAGTTGACGTGTACCTATGATGAAAATTACAGGCCTCTCTCATCTTTTTAAGTGGGAGAACTTGCACAATTGGTGGCTGACTAAATACTTTTTTCCCCCACTGTAAGTATTTGATCACCTACCAACTAGTAAGAATTCCGGCTCTCACAGACCTGTTAGTTTTTCTTTAAGAAGCCCTCCTGTTCTCCACTCATTACCTGTATTAACTGCACCTGTTTGAACTCGTTACCTGTATAAAAGACACCTGTCCACACACTCAATCAAACGGACTCCAACCTCTCCACAATGGCCAAGACCAGAGAGCTGTGTAAGGACATCAGGGATAAAAGTGTAGACCTGCACAAGGCTGGGATGGGCTACAGGACAATCGGCAAGCAGCTTGGTGAGAAGGCAACAACTGTTGGCGCAATTATTAAAAAATGGAAGAAGTTCAAGATGACGGTCAATCACCCTCGGTCTGGGGCTCCATGCAAGATCTCACCTCGTGGGGCATCAATGATCATGAGGAAGGTGAGGGATCAGCCCAGAACTACACGGCAGGACCTGGTCAATGACCTGAAGAGAGCTGGGACCACAGTCTCAAAGAAAACCATTACTAACACACTACGCCGTCATGGATTAAAATCCTGCAGCGCACGCAAGGTCCCCCTGCTCAAGCCAGCGCATGTCCAGGCCTGTCTGAAGTTTGCCAATGACCATCTGGATGATCCAGAGGAGGAATTGGGAGAAAGTAATGTGGTCTGATGAGACAAAAATATAGCTTTTTGGTCTAAACTCCACTCACCGTGTTTGGAGGAAGAAGAAGGATGAGTACAACCCCAAAAACACCATCCCAACCGTGAAGCATGGAGGTGGAAACATCATTCTTTGGGGATGCTTTTCTGCAAAGGGGACAGGACGACTGCACCGTATTTAGGGGAGGGTGGATGGGGCCATGTATCGCGAGATCTTGGCCAACAACCTCCTTCCCTCAGTAAGAGCATTGAAGATGGGTCATGGCTGGGTCTTCCAGCATGACAACGACCCGAAACACATAGCCAGGGCAACTAAGGAGTGGCTCCGTAAGAAGCATCTCAAGGTCCTGGAGTGGCCTAGCCAGTCTCCAGACCTGAACCCAATAGAAAATCTTTGTAGGGAGCTGAAAGTCCATATTGCCCAGCGACAGCCCCCGAAACCTGAAGGATCTGGAGAAGGTCTGTATGGAGGAGTGGGCCAAAATCCCTGCTGCAGTGTGTGCAAACCTGGTCAAGACCTACAGGAAACGTATGATCTCTGTAATTGCAAACAAAGGTTTCTGTACCAAATATTAAGTTCTGCTTTTCTGATGTATCAAATACTTATGTCATGCAATAAAATGCAAATTAATTACTTAAAAATCATACAATGTGATTTTCTGGATTTTTGTTTTAGATTCCGTCTCTCACAGTTGAAGTGTACCTATGATAAAAATGACAGACCTCTACATGCTTTGTAAGTAGGAAAACCTGCAAAATCGGCAGTGTATCAAATACTTGTTCTCCCCACTGTATGTGTGGGCCTACTAATAATACAGTACAAATAGGCCCTATTATATTTCAAAATTAAAATCAAATTTGCCAGCCTGTACTTGTAACTTGGTAGGACACGTGCTTCACCAGAATCACATGTTCTCTCCCTGGAGGGGGGGGTAGAGGATTACTGTTATACTATCCCAGGTATTCCTTAAAGAGGTGGGGTTTCAAGTGTCTCCAGAAGGTGGTCAGTGACTCTGCTGTCCTGGCGTCGTGGGGGAGCTTGTTCCACCATTGGGGTGCCAGAGCAGCAAATAGCTTTGACTGGGTTGAGCGGGAACTGTGCTTCCGTAGAGGTAGGGGAGCTAGCAGGCCAGAGGTGGATGAACGTAGTGCCCTCGTTTGGGTGTAGGGTCTGATCAGAGCCTGAAGGTAAGGAGGTGCCGTTCCCCTCACAGCTCCGTAGGCAAGCACCATGGTCTTGTAGTAGATGCGAGCCTCAACTGAAAGCCAGAGGAGTGTGCGGAGGAGCGGGGTGACATGAGAGAACTTGGGAAGGTCGAACACCAGACGGGCTGCGGCATTCTGGATAAGTTGTAGGGGTTTAATGGCACAGCCAGGGAGCCCAGCCAACAGCGAGTTGCAGTAATCCAGACGGGAGATGACAGGTGCCTGGATTAGGACCTGTGCCGCTTTCTGTTTAAGGTAGGGTCGTACTCTGCGAATGTTGTAGAGCATGAACTTGCAGGATCGGGTCACTGCTTTGATGTTAGCGGAGAACGACAGGGTGTTGTTCAGGGTCACGCCAAGGTTCTTTGCACTCTGGGAGGAGGACACAACGGAGTTGTCAACCGTGATGGCGAGATCATGGAGCGGGCAGTCCTTCCCCGGGAGGAAGAGCAGCTCCGTCTTGCCGAGGTTCAGCTTGAGGTGGTGAACCGACATCCACACTGATATGTCTTCCAGACATGCAGAGATGCGATTCGCCACCTGGTTATCAGAAGGGGGAAACTATGGGCTTTTATGTTTTTCTGTCGTGCTTAATGTGCAGTAGCCTATATCATACAGTGGGGAAAAAAAGTATTTAGTCAGCCACCAATTGTGCAAGTTCTCCCACTTAAAAAGATGAGAGAGGCCTGTAATTTTCATCATAGGTACACGTCAGCTATGACAGACAAAATGAGAAAAAAAAATCCAGAAAATCACATTGAAGGATTTTTAATGAATTTATTTGCAAATTATGGTGGAAAATAAGTATTTGGTCATCTACAAACAGGCAAGATTTCTGGCTCTCGCAGACCTGTAACTTCTTCTTTAAGAGGCTCCTCTGTCCTCCACTCGTTACCTGTATTAATGGCACCTGTTTGAACTTGTTATCAGTATAAAAGACACCTGTCCACAACCTCAAACAGTCACACTCCAAACTCCCACTATGGCCAAGACCAAAGAGCTGTCAAAGGACACCAGAAACAAAATTGTAGACCTGCACCAGGCTGGGAAGACTGAATCTGCAATAGGTAAGCAGCTTTGTTTGAAGAAATCAACTGTTGGAGCAATTATTAGGAGATGGAAGACATGCAAGACCACTGATAATCTCCCTTGATCTGGGGCTCCACGCAAAGGTCTCACCCCGTGGGGTCAAATGATCACAAGAATGGTGAACAAAATCCCAGAACCACACAGGGGGACCTAGTGAATGACCTGCAGAGAGCTGGGACCAAAGTAACCAAGCCTACCATCAGTAACACACTACGCCGCCAGGGACTAAAATCCTGCAGTGCAAGACGTGTCCCCCTGCTTAAGCCAGTACATGTCCAGGCCTGTCTGAAGTTTGCTAGAGTGCATTTGGATGATCCAGAAGAGGATTGGGAGAATGTCAGATGAAACCAAAATATAACTTTTTGGTAAAAACTCAACTCGTCGTGTTTGGAAGACAAAGAATGCTGAGTTGCATCCAAAGAACACCATACCTACTGTGAAGCATGGGGTGGAAACATCATGCTTTGGGGCTGTTTTTCTACAAAGGGACCAGGACAACTGATCCGTGTAAAGGAAAGAATGAATGGGGCCATGTATCGTGAGATTTTGAGTGAAAACCTCCTTCCATCAGCAAGGGCATTGAAGATGAAACGTGGCTGGGTCTTTCAGCATGACAATGATCCCAAACACACCGCCCGGGCAACGAAGGAGTGGCTTCGTAAGAAGCATTTCAAGGTCCTGGAGTGGCCTAGCCAGTCTCCTGATCTCAACCCCATGTGAAAATCTTTGGAGGGAGTTGAAAGTCTGTGTTGCCCAGCGACAGCCCCAAAACATCACTGCTCTAGAGGAGATCTGCATGGAGGAATGGGCCAAAATAGCAGCAACAGTGTGTGAAAACCTTGTGAAGACTTACAGAAAACGTTTGACCTGTGTCATTGCCAACAAAGGGTATATAACAAAGTATTGAGAAATGTTTGTTATTGACCAAATACTTATTTTCCACCATAATTTGCAAATAAATTCATTAAAAATCCTACAATGTGATTTTCTGGATTTTTTTTTCTCATTTTGTCTGTCATAGTTGACGTGTACCTATGATGAAAATTACAGGCCTCTCTCATCTTTTTAAGTGGGAGAACTTGCACAATTGGTGGCTGACTAAATACTTTTTTTCCCCACTGTATATGTATTGGATAATGGCACAATCATCCAGACATTTATATTCTTTATATTGTTTTTGAATGACACTTTTGGTTTTGGCGGGAAATACTGGGTTACCCGGGAGAAAAGTGATTCATTCTAAGGATGGAACATTTGTCAAATAGGACTTTCTACATTTGGGTTCAGTCACAGTGGTCAGGTATTCTGCCACTGTGTACTCTCTGTTCAGGGCCAGGTAGCATTCCAATTTACTCTGTTTTTTTGGTTGATTCTTTCCAGTGTGTTAAATAATTATCTTTTTGCTTTCTCATAATTGTGTTGCTGTTCTGGGGGCTCTGTGGGGTCTGTTTGTGAACAAAGCCCCAGAACCAGCTGGCTGAGGGGACTCTTCTCTAGGTTCATCTCTCTGTAGGTGATGGCTTTGTGATGGAATGTGTGGGCATCGCTTCCTTTATAAATCAGAGATGGGCAACTGGCCCACTGACTAATTATTAAATAATAATATAAAAAAACATTACTGTTGAGAGTTAGAATAATAGAATACACAAGGTGCGATTTCGAAATGTGGTTGTGCATCAGCAGTCACTCAATTAGCCCATTTCAGCTAAAATGTTTTAGATTGGTAAATTAGTCCAGCGGTCAGCTATCTAATTTTGTAGTATGCATGGTCGAATAAAAAAAAAAAAACTGCAAACATTTGCCTCCACCCTATGGCAAAAGGGTATAGTCCTAATTCTGCTCTGCATGCATTGTTTGGGGTTTGGCGTTGTAAACAAAGTATATTTTTGCAGAATTCTGCATGCAGAGTTTCAATTGAGTGTTTGTCCCATTTTGTGTGTTCTTGGCTGATGAGCGGACTCCAGACCTCACAACCATAAAGGGCAATGGGTTTTATAACTGATTGAAGTATTTTTAGCCAGATCCTAATTTGGATGTCGAGTTTTATGTTCCTTTTGATGGCGTAGAAGGGCCTTCTTGCCTTGTCTCTCAGATCGTTCACGGCCTTGTGGAAGTTACCTGTGGTGATGTTTAGGCCAAGGTAGGTACAGTGGGGAGAACAAGTATTTGATACACTGCCGATTTTGCAGGTTTTCCTACTTACAAAGCATGTAGAGGTCTGTAATTTTTATCATAGGTACACTTCAACTGTGAGAGACGGAATCTAAAACAAAAATCCAGAAAATCACATTGTATGATTTTTAAGTTATTAATTTGCATTTTATTGCATGACATAATTATTTGATACATCAGAAAAGCAGAACTTAATATTTGGTACAGAAACCTTTATTTGCAATTACAGAGATCATACGTTTCCTGTAGGTCGTGACCAGGTTTGCACACACTGCAGCAGGGATTTTGGCCCACTCCTCCATACAGACCTTCTCCAGATCCTTCAGGTTTCAGGGCTGTCGCTGGGCAATACGGACTTTCAGCTCCCTCCAAAGATTTTCTATTGGGTTCAGGTCTGGAGACTGGCTAGGCCACTCCAGGACCTTGAGATGCTTCTTACGGAGCCACTCCTTAGATGCCCTGGCTGTGTGTTTCGGGTCGTTGTCATGCTGGAAGACCCAGCCACGACCCATCTTCAATGCTCTTACTGAGGGAAGGAGGTTGTTGGCCAAGATCTCGCGATACATGGCCCCATCCATCCTCCCCTCAATACAGTGCAGTCGTCCTGTCCCCTTTGCAGAAAAGCATCCCCAAAGAATGATGTTTCCACCTCCATGCTTCACGGTTGGGATGGTGTTCTTGGGATTGTACTCATCCTTCTTCTTCCTCCAAACATGGCGAGTGGAGTTTAGACCAAAAAGCTCTATTTTTGTCTCATCAGACCACATTACCTTCTCCCATTCCTCCTCTGGATCATCCAGATGGTCATTGGCAAACTTCAGACAGGCCTGGACATGCGCTGGCTTGAGCAGGGGGACCTTCGTGCTCTGAGGGCGTAGTGTGTTACTAATGGTTTTCTTTGAGACTGTGGTCCCAGCTCTCTTCAGGTCATTGACCAGGTCCTGCCGTGTAGTTCTGGGCTGATCCCTCACCTTCCTCATGATCATTGATGCCCCACGAGGTGAGATCTTGCATGGAGCCCCAGACCGAGGGTGATTGACCGTCATCTTGAACTTCTTCCATTTTCTAATAATTGCACCAACAGTTGTTGCCTTCTCACCAAGCTGCTTGCCTATTGTCCTGTAGCCCATCCCAGCCTTGTGCAGGTCTACAATTTTATCCCTGATGTCCTTACACAGCTCTCTGGTCTTGGCCATTGTGGAGAGGTTGGAGTCTGTTTGATTGAGTGTGTGGACAGGTGTCTTTTATACAGGTAACGAGTTCAAATAGGTGCAGTTAATACAGGTAATGAGTGGAGAACAGGAGGGCTTCTTAAAGTAAAACTAACAGGTCTGTGAGAGCCGGAATTCTTACTGGTTGGTAGGTGATCAAATACTTATGTCATGCAATAAAATGCAAATTAATTACTTAAAAATCATATAATGTGATTTTCTGGATTTTTGTTTTAGATTCCGTCTCTCACAGTTGAAGTGTACCTATGATAAAAAATTACAGACCTCTACATGCTTTGTAAGTAGGAAAACCTGCAAAATCGGCAGTGTATCAAATACTTGTTCTCCCCACTGTATAGTTATTTGTCTCTCTCTCTCTCTCTCTCTTTCTCTTTCTCTTTCTCTCGTTAGTGCATCCCTTCATACAATGTCCAAGACTGATAGGGATGTTGACCCTGCTAACCAGCTGGTTTTCGGCCTTGGGTGAGGTTCTCTCTTCCGGGGTGTTCATCCTAGTACCGAAGTGCAGTTTCAGGCACAGGGGTGTGGTAGTCCTGCTAAACTTTCTGTCAGGAGAAGCCAAGCTAGCCATCTGGATGTCCAGAAAGAACTGTATACAGGGACAGGGGTCTGTGGATGTGGTGGGCATGCTCAAGGGGTTAGTGGCAGCAAGACTGAAGGTGGAGTTTTCCTACCACAGTTCGGTGGGGAACCTTTTCATCCATACATGGGGCCTTCAGGGGCCGTTGTGCTCCGTTGACGATGAGGGGAATTTTTTAAGATTAAGATCAGATTAAGCTCTTTCTCCTCTCTCTCTCTCTCTCTCTCTCTCTCTCTCTCTTTCTCTCTCTCTCTTTCTCTGTCTTTCTCGCTCTATTTCTCTCTCTTTTCGCTCTCTCTTTATCTCTCTCTCTCTCTCTCTCTCTCTCTCTCTCTCTCTCTTTGTCTTTCTCGCTCTATTTCTCTCTTTCTCTCTCTATCTCTCTTTCTCTCTCTCTTTCTTTTTCTTTTTCTCTTTCTCTCTCTCTCTCTCGCTCTCTTTCTTCTTTCTCGCTCTCTTTATCTCTCTCTCTCTTTCGCTCTCTTTCTCCTTTCGCGCTCTCTTTATCTCTCTCGCTCTCTCTCTCTCTCTACTGCTCAGTTTTACATAATAAGTAGTTGTAACCCATCCCACCTGCCTACTATATTGTCCCTTAGTTAATTGGAA
Source organism: Coregonus clupeaformis (assembly GCF_020615455.1). Classification (NCBI taxonomy): domain Eukaryota; kingdom Metazoa; phylum Chordata; class Actinopteri; order Salmoniformes; family Salmonidae; genus Coregonus; species Coregonus clupeaformis. Next base: position 50,032,935 of record NC_059212.1, on the reverse strand, counting down.
CATTAAAGATTGACTGGGTGGTCCTGTAGATGAAGAACTATCATTATTGAATGCTTCCCAAATGCCACCCTATTCCCTATTTAGTGCTCTACTTTTCACCAGGGCCCATTGGGACTATAGTGCACTATATAGGGAATAGGGTGCCATTTGCCAGTAGTTACTGGGGTCATTTGCTGGTGCTACAACACCTGTTGCTCCATCCGACGCCACATACTTCACTCCTCACCCAATTAGCCTTAGCAAATCACACACACCTACGCGTTGTCATGGAAACGTGCTCGCTATAGCTCCAGGGAGAAACACACACTGAACCCAACAGCAAAGGTCGGAAGACAAGAAAACTGTCGCCTTGACAACACCTTCATCGGAGAGAAAAAAAGCCAAACGATTCATTGGCGAGACGGCGGTTCTTTATTTGGCAGCTATGAAACAATGCTGCATTCCTCCTTTCTCTTCTTCGATGGTGCTGCTAAAGAGCACGCTAGGTTCAGTGTGTGTATTGTGTGTGTGTGTGTATTGTGTGTGTATTGTGTGTGTGTGTGGTCACTACACGTGTACTTATTTTGTCACCTCTCAAACCAGTCATCATAAAAACAACTTTGACATGTGGTGAAGCGAGGACAATGGCCCAGAGCTCACCGAGTCAACAAGACACCATTGTCTAAGCCAGCTATAATCCTGTCACATTGAAACCTTCACAAAGCTTTGTCTCTGTGCTCTGTAGCGTGTAAATACTCTAAGATGGTTGCTTTGGTTCTTTGTGTGTGAAGGTTGAAGGGCATCATACCTCTCTTATTTTTTGATTAACCTTTATTTTGACAGGGAGTCATGCTGAGACCAAGGTCTCTTTTTTTGATTAACTCCTTTGTGAGGTGATGGAATAGTAATCTCTCACTTTCTCTCGCTCTCTCTGAAAGTTGAAGGGTAGATGAGGGCCTCATAGCTCTTATGAAAGATTGTACGCCTTCTTCCTTCACCTCATTGTGAGGCTATAGGTTAGCTGGGCAATACGCTTCTCAGGTGTGTGTGTCATTATTTCTGTGAACGTTTCCACCTCCTGGGGGGGTTTGGCCCTAGGACTGAGTTTGGGGAATCCTGCGCTGGACCCTGTGAGAGTAGTAGTTGACGTGTGTGTGTTTGAACACTAGACCAGGGATCATCAACTAGATTCAGCCGGGGCCGATGTTCTTCTTGAGTGGATGGTCAGGGCTCCGGGAACATAAATTACAAATCTTTTGTAGACTGCAAATTGACCGCAAGAAGCACAAACAGATATAATTGTTACGAACCCCGTGGCTTTAAACGTCTAGGGTGGACGGACAAGAGACCCGTAACATAATTCATGCAAATTAGAATCGTGACATGGAACAGTGAGAACAAAAACTACACGACAACCATTAACTACCGTCAAACATAAAACGTTTATTTTTGAACACACGGTAAAGGTTTGGGAAAAAGGGCTGAGCAGGACCCAAGAAATGAAACAATAGTGTAAAAAACCCCTAAACTGATCTTGCCTGCCTCAAGAACCGCTAAGCTACTGCTAATCATACAAAAATACAGTGGGTGGCCCGCTCAGGTCTAACTAGTGTTTTTAGACAATTTTCTTCCTACGGGTAATGTATGCCCAAGGGCAACTTGCTTAAATTTCCCTTTTCCCAGAAACACACAAAGTTACCAAACAGAGTAACCAGCAAATGAGTGAGTACACAAAACACCACAGTATCCATACTCACATACGGAAATAGTCTCTACAAAGTTACCAAACAGAGTAACCAGCAAATGAGTGAAAACACAGGACACCACAGTATCCATACTCACATACAGAAATAGTCTCTAACAAATACACACAACTGACCGGCTTTTAAACAATGGGATGTGTGATTGACAAACCAGAAACAGGTGGTGCAATGCAGAGGAATGTCCACTGATTGGTCCACCTCAGCAATCAGCAACCAACAACCACCAATCAGGAACATACAGGACACCTGTGATTAGGGCAGAAGGAGAGGAAAAACACAAAAAGACACAGGGTACCTGTATCCGTAACAATAATATTTGACTAAAACATACATTTCAAAACTTGCTTACATTTGTACACTATCACTGAGTGTACAAAATATTAGGAACACCTTCCTAATATTGAGTTGCACCCTCTTTTGCCCTCAGAACAGCTTCAGTTTGTCAGGGCATGGACTCTACGAGGTGTCGAAAGCGTGCCACAGGGAAGCTGGCCCATGTTGACTCCAATGCTTCCCACAGTTGTGTCAAGTTGGCTGGATGTCCTTTGGGTGGTGGACTGTTCCTGATACACACGGGAAACTGTTGAGTGTGAAAAACCCAGCAGCGTTGCAGTTCTTGACACACTCAAACCTACTACCTTACCCTGTTCAAAGGCACTTACATTTTTTGTCTTGCCCATTCACCCTCTGAATAGCACACATACACAATCCATGTCTCAAGGCTTAAAGATCCTTATTTAACCGGTCTCCTCCCCTTCATCTACACTGATTTGAAGTGGATTTAATAAGTGACATCAATAAGGGATCATAGCTTTCACCTGGTTAGTCTATGTCATGGAAAGAGCAGGCGTTCCTAATGTTTTGTACAATCTCTCTATGATGCGTAGGAATACTCTGGAACAGATTTCCAAAACGAAAATCACTTTGAGCTGATTTGCTGCTGTTTCTACAGTCTTTATGTCCACCATTTTATTTTTGCAATAATTTTTTTGCTCAAATCACCCACAGGCCGCCATTTTGTGGAACCATGCCCTATATCCTATGAGGGTGTGTTATCTGATGTTTGTGCGCTCCCCCCCTCTCCTCCTGCAGGTTGGTCTGTACTCCATGTGCTGGGCTGTGTCCTAAGGTGTGTATGGGCCTGAAGATGGTGGACTCTGTGACAGCAGCACAGGCTATGAGAGGATGCACCGTCCTCAACGGCAGCATGGACATCAACCTTAGAGGAGGAAGTGAGTATTAGGGGCTCATGTCCAACTTTCTGCTGTGTGTGTGTGTGTGTGTGTGTGTGTGTGTGTGACTTGTTTAGCTATACTTGTGGGGACCAGAAGTCCCGACAACAATAGTAGACCAACAGAAATTTGACCAACTGGTGAAATTTTGTTAGTCCCCACAAGGTCAAATGCTATTTCTAGGGGGTTTAGTGTTAAGGTTACAATTAGTGTTAGGGTTAGAATTAGGTTTAGGGTTAGGAGATAGGGCTAGTTTTAGGGTTAGAGTTAGGAGCTAGGTTTAGGGTTAGGGTTAAGGTTAGGTTTTTGGGTTAAGGTTAGAGTACGGGTTAGGGTTAGGGGTTAGGGAAAATAGGATTTTGAATGGGACTGAATTGTATGTCCCCACAAGGTTAGCTGCGCAAGACTGTGTGTGTGTGTGCGCGCTTCCAAAGTGACGTCTAAGTTAATGATGAGTGTGTGTATAGATAACATAGCAGCAGAGCTGGAGGCTAACCTTGGTCAACTGGAGGAGATTACAGGCTTCCTGAAGGTCCGGCGTTCCTACGCCCTCGTCTCGCTCTCTTTCCTCCGCAACCTACGGGTCATCAGAGGGGACACACTGATGGACGGGTAAGTTTACTTTCCTTCTCTTCCTGACCCTACTGTTCACAACCTCTTCCTTATTCTGCTCCTCTTCCTCCACCTCCTCTTCTTCTTCCACCTCTTCCTCTTCTTCCTCCACCTCCTCCTCCTGTTCTTCCTCCTCTTCTTCCTCCACCTCCTCCTCCTGTTCTTCCTCCACCTCCTCCTCTTCTTCCTCCACCTCCTCCTCCTGTTCTTCCTCCACCTCTTCCTCTTCTTCCTCCACCTCTTCCTCTTCTTCCTCCACCTCCTCCTCCTGTTCTTCCTCCACCTCCTCCTCCTCTTCTTCCTCCACCTCCTCCTCCTCTTCTTCCTCCACATCCTCCTCCGCTTCTTACATTTACGTCATTTAGCAGACGCTCTTATCCAGAGCGACTTACAAATTGGTGCATTCACCTTATAGCCAGTGGGATAACCACTTTACAATATTTTTTTATTTTTTTGGGGTGGGGTAAGGGGGGGTAGAAGGATTACTTTATCCTATCCCAGGTATTCCTTAAAGAGGTGGGGTTTCAAGTGTCTCCGGAAGGTGGTGAGTGACTCCGCTGTCCTGGTGTCGTGAGGGAGCTTGTTCCACCATTGGGGTGCCAGAGCAGCGAACAGTTTTGACTGGGCTGAGCGGAAACTGTGCTTCCGCAGAGGTAGGGGGGCCAGCAGGCCAGAGGTGGATGAACGCAATGCCCTCGTTTGGGTGTAGGGACAGATCAGAGCCTGAAGGTACGGAGGTGCCGTTCCCCTCACAGCTCCGTAGGCAAGCACCATGGTCTTGTAGCAGATGCGAGCTTCAACTGGAAGCCAGTGGAGTGTGCGGAGGAGCGGGGTGACGTGAGAGAACTTGGGAAGGTTGAACACCAGACGGGCTGCGGCATTCTGGATGAGTTGTAGGGGTTTAATGGCACAGGCAGGGAGCCCAGCCAACAGCGAGTTGCAGTAATCCAGACGGGAGATGACAAGTGCCTGGATTAGGACCTGTGCCGCTTTCTGTGTAAGGCAGGGTCGTACTCTCCGAATGTTGTAGAGCATGAACCTACAGGATCGGGTCACCGCCTTGATGTTAGCGGAGAACGACAGGGTGTTGTCCAGGGTCACGCCAAGGCTCTTCGCACTCTGGGAGGAGGACACAACGGAGTTGTCAACCATGATGGCGAGATCATGGAGCGGGCAGTCCTTCCCCGGGAGGAAGAGCAGCTCCGTCTTGCCGAGGTTCAGCTTGGGATGGTGATCCGTCATCCACACTGATATGTCTGCCAGACATGCAGAGATGCGATTCGCCACCTGGTTATCAGAAGGGGGAAAGGAGAAGATTAGTAGATAGTGTCGTCTGCGTAGCAATGATAGGAGAGGCCATGTGAGGATATGACAGAGCCAAGTGACTTGGTGTATAGCGAGAATAGGAGAGGGCCTAAAACTGAGCCCTGGGGGACACTAGTGGTGAGAGCACGCGGTGCGGAGACAGATTCTCGCCACGCCACTTGGTAGGAGCGACCGGTCAGGTAGGACGCAATCCAAGAGTGAGCCGCGCCGGAGATGCCCAGCTCGGAGAGGGTGGAGAGGAGGATCTGATGGTTCACAGTATCAAAGGCAGCAGACAGGTCTAGAAGGACAAGAGCAGAGGAGAGAGAGTTAGCTTTAGCAGTGTGGAGAGCCTCCGTGACACAGAGAAGAGCAGTCTCAGTTGAATGACCAGTCTTGAAACCTGACTGGTTTGGATCAAGAAGGTCATTCTGAGAGAGATAGCAAGAGAGTTGGCTAATGATGGCACGCTCAAGAGTTTTGGAGAGAAAAGAAAGAAGGGATACTGGTCTGTAGTTGTTGACATCAGAGGGATCGAGTGTTGGTTTTTTGAGAAGGGGTGCAACTCTCGCTCTCTTGAAGACGGAAGGGACATAGCCAGCGGTCAAGGATGAGTTGATGAGCGAGGTGAGGTAAGGGAGAAGGTCACCGGAGATGGTCTGGAGAAGAGAGGAGGGGATAGGGTCAAGCGGGCAGGTTGTTGGGCGGCCGGCCGTCACAAGTCGCAATATTTTATCTGGAGAGAGGGGAGAAAGAAGTCAAAGCATAGGGTAGGGCAGTGTGAGCAGGACCAGCAGTGTCATTTGACTTAACAAACGAGGATCCGATGTCGTCAACCTTCTTTTCAAAATGGTTGACGAAGTCATCCACAGGGGGAGGAGGATTCAGCAGGGAGGAGAAGGTGGCAAAGAGCTTCCTAGGGTTAGAGGCAGATGCTTGGAATTTAGTCTCCGTTGGTCACCTCCTCCTCTTCTTCCTCCACCTCCTCCTCCTCCTCTTCTTCCACCACCTCCTCCTCTTTTCCTCTACCTCCTCCTCCTCTTCTTCCTTCTCCTCCTCTTTTCCTCTACCTCCTCCTCCTCTTCTTCCTCCACCTCCTCCTCTTCTTCCTCTACCTCCTCCTCCTCTTCTTCCTCCACCTCCTCCTCTTCTTCCTCTACCTCCTCCTCCTCTTCTTCCTCCACCTCCTCCTCTTCTTCCTCTACCTCCTCCTCCTCTTCTTCCTCCACCTCCTCCTCTTCTTCCTCTACCTCTTCCTCTTCTTCCTCCACCTCTTCTTCTTCCTCCTCCTCTTCTTCCTCCACCACCACCTCCTCTTCTTCCACCACCTCTTCTTCTTCCTCCACCTCCTCCTCTTCTTCCTCTTCTTTCTCCACCTCTTCTTCTTCTTCCTCCTCCTCCTCTTCTTCCTCCACCACCTCCTCCTCTACTTCTTCCTCCACCTCCTCCACTTCTTCCTCCGCCTCCTTATATTCTAAACTATATATGTCAATAAAACAAAATCAATATAATGTGTGTGTTGCTTCCCCAGGGGCTACTCGTTCTACGCACATGACAACCAGAACCTGCGTCAGCTGTGGGACTGGACCCAACACAACCTGAGCATCCTGCAGGGGCGCATGTTCTTTCAACTCAACGCTAAGCTCTGCATGTCAGAGATACGCAAGATGGAGGAGGTGACTGGCACCAGGGACAGGCATACCAAGAACAACATTGTATCTAAGACCAACGGAGACCAGGCCTCCTGTAAGAACCATACAGTCTGAGTACACACACACACACACACACATGCCCACACGCCAACACACACACACACACACACACACACACACACACATGCCCACACACACACACACACACACACACAACCACACACATCTGTGGTGTTTCACAGACCTAGGACAGTGTAGTATTGACCATATCCTCTGATAGTGACCGTGTGTGTGTCTCGGTGGTGTGTGTCTCTCTCAGGTGAGAACCAGGAGTTAAGGTTCAGCCAGGTGCGTGCCACACATGATAAGATCATGATCAAATGGGAACCGTTCTGGCCTCCTGACTTCAGAGACCTGCTTGGCTTCATGGTCTTCTACAAGGAAGCGTAAGTACAGCTGTCTGTCTGTCTGTCTGTCTGTCTGCCTGTCTGTATTGGACATGACTGTGCTGTCTGAAGTAATTCTTCAGAACTAGGGCTGTGGCGGTCACGAAATTTCGTCAGTCAGTAATTGTCAAGCAAATAACTGTCGGTCTCACGGTAATTGACCGTTAATTAACATAAACACATTTAGCATCTCCTGGCTTCCACACATAGCCTACAAGCCACTGATGCAGACCTTTGGAACGTCTAATATAGCCTACACCTTCACAATAAATCCATTATTATATTTTAGACAGGTGTACAGAAACATGATATGAAGAAAACGTAGTCTATTGTGCCCTCCCGGGTGGTGCAGCGGTCTAAGGCACTGCATCGCAGGACTGGAGGCGTCACTACAGACCCGGGTTCGATCCCAGGCTGTGTCGCAGCTGGCCGCGACCGGGAGACCCATGAGGCGGTGCACAATTGGCCCAGCGTCGTCCGGGTTAGGGGAGGGTTTACCCGCCGGGATTTCCTTGTCCCATCGCGCTCTAGCGACTCCTTGTCGTCCTTATGTTAGGTCCTGATCTGGCTATGCCATATGGCTATTCCATTTAGCAGACAAGATTTGCTTAGAATTCCGTGGCATTATTTTATAGTATGAAGAACACAGTTGAACATAGCTGAATAAAATAGAATGGATATTTTCTCCAAACGATTTGAGGGAGTGCTTACATGCGGCTATTCTGTGTTGAGCGGTTAACAAAGAAACAGGTACTCCTATATGCTTAATTTAGAGTTATTAATGTAACTTTAGTTGTTCTACAGATGTTGGGCTATATGTTTTGATTTTTAATACAGCTGCATGATGCAACTCTAATGATGATTTGAAAAAAGTTGCTTGAAAGGCATGAGCTCTGCTTTGTTTTTTGCGCAGGCTGTACACACTTCATCAGTCTCTCATTCACAATTTGACAAGCACTTGATAATTCCTTGAATTTCAAGGTGGCATCCCCTTTGTGTGGCCGTAATGCACCCTAAAAAAAATCTATGCCTTTTGTGGCCAGTGGCCGTTGTTCCCTTCTCCCTGAGTGCTGCGCGCTCCGAAGCACCTCTCACTCACATGGCTGTCCATCACGTGATCGGGTCTTTCTCACAGGCTACAAGTGAAGGACAGACACTTCGGGGACAGGACTGAGCGCGTCCTTCTTATCCAATTCCGAGGTGCACATTGAAGACGTTAGAAGAACTGTCCACATTTACTTTTCGTCAGCCGACTGATGAGTAGGCCTAACGAACAGCAAAAGTACTAGCCTATGTTTAATCTACTATCCCCCATAGTACAAAAGTTGACCTATTCAACAGATCAGAACGTTCAGCTTAAAATGTGATAAACTATTAGGCTATTTCTTCACATTATAAGCGCAGCAATGCGCAGCAATGCGCACACGGCAGTAGGCTATAAGTGCAAATGTTCGATTAGCTGGAAAACACCACTATCAAAAGTGACCGCAAATGCGATTATGCATGTAATGCTTTTATTATAAAGGTGCATTTTTATGGTGAGAATTATCTTCCCCAAACTTGAAACTAACACGCTGCTTATGTACACCAGTAAGGCTCTACACCCCTTGTAAAGTGGATTAATGTGCTTAATTTTAAGAAGCTATTTGGCCATTTTAGTTGTGATACAAACCTTATCAGAACATGTAGGACTATGGGCTAGGCTACATGAGGTGTGCGACTATGATTAGAAAAAGTTGCAAAAAAAGGCATCATTCACAAGTGATAATATATAGTTCACAAGTGATAGGCTAATATTGTCACCCATCAGACTATTCTTGATTTTATCTTGTCTTTACATATACTAAATAATATGTGTGTGAAATTTGTTTTGATTTAGAATGGACCATTATCATGCGCCTGTCTCGAAACAGGGGCAGCGGGGAAAAAATACATGTCATCTATGCACTTTTCATTTTCATGCCAGCCAGGTAGGCTATACTCCTGTTGTAAAGATAAGCAATGTGCTTAATATTAGGAAAGTTGATAAATAAATATAGTAAGCCTATAGAAAGCTGATGGGATCCTACTTTTTTTAATAGAGGCCATCACTCTGTTTTCTCGTGCAATTGCATAGCCTATAGAAATGTTGCGCAACACGAGCTCATGGGCTCTCATGAAGTGTTTGATTAGATTTTTGATAACATTTGCATTGATGTCAGAGTGATTAGAGGGACAATAGAGTGCTGAGTACCAGGCAGTTAGCAAGTTTGTAGCAGCATCAGAGCTTGGAGTAGCCTAATTACCGTGACTAAACGGTTACGTGGAATTTGACTGCCTTCATGACTCGTGACCGCCGGTGTGGCGGTAATACGGTCACCGCAACAGCCCTATTCAGAACAGTGTTTCCCCTAAAGTCATTTAGCAGCACCACCACACTGCTGCTAAATTATTGCCACCACCCCAAAAATGTTAGATTTTTATTTTGAGACTCGCTTTCAAGATCAGTGACACGTTCAAGATAAGTGACACGTTACACAAACAGAGCGATCAGTGGCGCAAATGAGAGCCACGACTTGCTCCTTATCGTCTCCCACAATGCATTGCCACAAATCAGAGCCATGGGCACACAGTAAGTCGAAGTTGGTTCAAGATCAGATTCTCCTCAGAGTCAGATCGTCTGAGAAACATCTAATGTAACTAGCTAGCTTGTAATCCTGGAAGTGTAGCCGCTAACCAACCCTATTAGTAGATGTATATGTGATGATATTGATATCAAGAGATCAAATTAAACTGCCCATAATGTTCAGAGAGTTTACTCCAGTATTTTCAATGGAAGAGCAAGCCAGAAGGCCGGGGAAATGTCTATTCCACCAGCCACACAGTGGAATGGACCCGAAATGCTACTAAAGTGTGACTTTGTCCTCGTGTTTCTTGGTCAGATACATATTTTTGTTCACATGCTAGGTTGTTTTTCAATGTTAGTTTGAGTTTGCTGCAACTTTCTGCTGCTAGTGAAGAGAGTTCTGAGATTTTTTTCCTCACAGACAAGGAAGTGCCCCGTTACCACGGTAATGGCAAGTCCCTTAAAAATGGCCAGCTTAACATTTTTTACTCGAATGTTAAGGGTACATTGTGATTGAGCATGGATCACTCCAAAAACCTTTTATTCATGAACTTTAAGTAATTTAAAGTTAATTCATCAATTAAATGAAATATTTTAATTGTTCTCCTAGATTTATTTGTGTGCTTCTACATTTCTACTTAGGAACACATAATGTACTCCTTGTCAGCGTAGAGCCATGAACTATGTTGATTAGTGATGTTCAGTTGTACAACTGTTTATCTGTTTGACTATTGGATCTAAATGATTTATTTACAATTATAAACTGGGTGGTTCGAACCCTGAATGCTGATTGGCTAACAGCCGTGGTATATCAGACTGTATATCACGGGTATGACAAAACATTTACTTTTACTGCTCTAATTTTGTTGGTAACCAGTTTATAATAGCAATAAGGCACCTCGGGGGTTTGTGGTATATGGCCAATATACCACGTCATGCTTAAGAACAGCCCTTAGCCGTGGTATATTGGCCATATACCACAAACCCCCTCGAGCCTTATTGCTTAAATACATTGGTTAAAAGACGCAGGTCGCAAAAATGTAACCACATTACTTCTTACTAGTAATACATTTCTTGTTTTAGAAACATTACAAAGCATGCTCATCAGTTTTTTTGGTGTAATTATGGCGAACAAAATAGCCCAATGTGACAGTTTGTCTAAGCTGTTGTATAGTGTGTGTGTATTGGTGTGTGAGTCTCACCTTTAGTGTCTCTCTCTTTCATCCCAGGCCTTACCCCAACGTGACAGTTTGTCTAAGCTGTTGTATAGTGTGTGTGTATTGGTGTGTGAGTCTCACCTTTAGTGTCTCTCTCTTTCATCCCAGGCCTTACCCCAACGTGACAGAGTTTGACGGCCAGGATGCGTGTGGTTCTAACTGGGTGATAATTGACCTGGACCCCCCAGCCCGGGCAACAGAGGGCAACCCACAACAGGAGCCAGGTAATGTTTTATTCTCTTCTGTCTTACCACTGTATTGGTAAGGATAGATACCCACACACTGTCGAAAACATGGGGGGGACAACAAGTGTTGCACTCAATAGTGGTAAGTAAGACTTTTAAGCAGGTCAACATTACCAGGACGAGCATGCGCTGACCAACTGGCAAGTGTCTTCACTGACATTTTCAATATGTCCCTGACTGAGTCTGTAATACCAACATGTTTCAAGCAGACCACCATAGTCCCTGTGCCCAAGAACACTAAGATAACCTTCCTAAATGACTACCGACCCGTAGCACTCACGTCTGTAGTCATGAAGTGCTTTGAAAGGCTGGTCATGGCTCAGATCAACACCATTATCCCAGAAACCCTAGACCCACTCCAATTTGCATACCGCCCAAACAGATCCACAGATGATGAAATCTCTATTGCACTGCCCTTTCCCACCTGGACAAGAGGAACACCTACGTGAGAATGCTATTCATTGACTACAGCTCAGCATTCAACACCATAGTGCCCTCAAAGCTCATCACTAAGCTAAGGACCCTGGGACTAAACACCTCCCTCTGCAACTGGATCCTGGACTTCCTGACGGAACGCCCCCATGTGGTAAGGGTAGGTAACAACACATCTGCCACGCTGATCCTCAACACGGGGGCCCCTCAGGGGTGCGTGCTCAGTCCCCTCCTGTACTCCCTGTTCACCCATGACTGCATGGCCAGGCACGACGCCAACACCATAATTAAGTTTGCCGACGACACAACAGTGGTAAGCCTGATCACCGACAACGATGAGACAGCCTATAGGGAGGAGGTCAGAGACCTGGCCGTGTGGTGCCAGGATAACAACCTCTCCCTCAACGTGATCAAAACAAAGGAGATGATTGTGGACTACAGGAAAAAAAAGAGGACTGAGCACGCCCCCATTCTCATCGACGGAGCTGTAGTGGAACAGGTTCAGAGCTTCAAGTTCCTTGGTGTCCACATCACTAACAAACTATCATGGTCCAAACATTTTAAATTTTTTAAATTTTAGTCATTTAAAAAAAAAAAGTCATACTGGCCCCCCGTGGGAAACGAACCCACATCCCTGCTGGCCAAACCATCCCCTACCTTGGACGACGCTGGACCAATTGTGTGCCGCCCATGGGTCTCCCGGTCGCAGCCGGCTGCGACAGAGCCTGGACTCGAACTAGGATCTCTAGTGGCACAGCTAGCACTGCGATGCAGTGCCTTAGACCACTGCGCCACTCGGGAGTCAATTGACTACACACCAAGACAGTCGTGAAGAGGGCACGACAAAGCCTATTCCCCCTCAGGAGACTGAAAAGATTTGCCATGGGTTTGCCATGGGTCCTCAGATCCTCAAAAAGTTATACAGGTGCACCATCGAGAGCATCCTGACTGGTTGCATCACCGCCTGGTATGGAAACTGCTCGGCCTCCGACCGCAAGGCACTACAGAGGGTACATCACTGGGGCCAAGCTTCCTGCCATCCAGGACCTCTATACCAGGCGGTGTCAGAGGAAGGCCCTAAAAATTGTCAAAGACTCCAGCCACCCTAGTCATAGACTGTTCTCTCTGCTACCATACGGCAAGCGGTACCGGAGCGCCAAGTCTAGGTCCAAAAGGCTTCTTAACAGCTTCTACCCCCAAGCCATAAGACTCCTGAACAGCTAATCATGGCTACCCGGACTATTTGCATTGCCACCCCACCCCCTCTTTTACGCTGCTGCTACTCTGTTTATTATCTATGCATAGTCACGTTAACGCTACCCACATGTACATATTACCTTGACTAACCGGTGCCCCCACACATTGAGTCTGTACGGGTACCCCCTGTATATAGCCTCCATACTGTTCTTTTATTTTACTGCTGCTCTTTAATTATTAGCTATTTTTATTTTTTACTTAACACTTTTTTATTTTTTTATTAAAACTGCATTGTTGGTTAAGGGCTTGTAAGTACGCATTTCACTGTAAGGTCTACACCTGTTGTATTCGGCGCATGTGGCAAATAAAATTTGATTTCATTTGATTAGTGTCCGTGCTGCAACACAACAGTGCTATTGTTCCAGGTACCCTGATTCACTGTAGTAGCATGGTAGGAACAACAAGTGTTGCACTTAATAGTGTCCGTGTTGCAACACATAGCTAACAATACTATTGTTCCTTCCAGGTACATTGATCTTGGCTCTGAAGCCCTGGACGCAGTACGCCATCATGGTCAAGACCCAGCTCTCTGCCTCTGATGAACACCAGGTCCTCGGGGCCAAGAGCCAGATCACCTACGTCAGGACAGACGCCACCAGTAAGACCTTTATCTGAGAGATGGCTTAAGGAAGCCTTGTCTGAGCCAGAACGGCCCATTGGACAGGAGCCTGTTTCATTAGCTTGAGGCAGCTTGATGTACTGTACACCCCCTGGACAGGGACGCTAGTCTATCGTAGGGCCTTCTCTCCAATCCATGTCCTTAATGCTGAGTGCCAAGCGGATAGGCAATGGGTTCCATTTTAGAGTCTTTGTAATGACTTGACCAGGGATGGAACCCCCAGTCTTCTAATCTCGAGGCCAAAGAGTTGCTTTTCTCCGGCCTTTATTCATTTATGTCTGCCCTGACTCTCTTCGGTGCTCTTAAACCCACCTTCCCCTCCCCCAAACCCCTAATCAAGCCAAAAGGTGAATGGACAATCCAATCAGTCAGTCAGCTAGCAGGTTAGGTTCTCCAGGATTGATGGTTGGATTTTACTTTATTTATTGTACCTTTATTTAACTAGGCAAGTCAGTTAAGAACCCCTGGTTGTGATAAGTGGTTTAAGAGATACAGCTGACAGTAGATTGGCTCTTGTCCTCTGCCTCAGCTTTTAGTTGTTAGTTGAGGTGTGTCAAAGCTAATGGTATGAGAACAAGGAAGAGGAAGTTGATGATGACCTAGGAGTGCTACCTGTACCTCCATGTCTCATCGTCTCTCTGTCTTGTGCCAAACGTCTGTAGTCACTAGTCACTCCAGCAGAGCTCATAAATCCTCTGTCTCCCTGCGTGTGTGTGTCTCCCTGCGTGTGTGTGTCTCCCTGCGTGTGTGTGTCTCCCTGCGTGTGTGTGTCTCCCTGCGTGTGTGTGTCTCCCTGCGGTGTGTGTCACCCTGCGTGTGTGTGTGTGTGTGTCACCCTGCGTGTGTGTGTGTGTGTGTGTCTCCCTGCGTGTGTCACCCTGCGTGTGTGTGTGTCACCCTGCGTGTGTGTGTGTCACCCTGCGTGTGTGTGTGTCTCCCTGTGTGTGTGTGTCTCCCTGCGTGTGTGTGTGTCTCCCTGTGTGTGTGTGTCTCCCTGCGTGTGTGTGTGTCTCCCTGCGTGTGTCACCCTGCGTGTGTGTGTGTCACCCTGCGTGTGTGTGTGTCACCCTGCGTGTGTGTGTGTCACCCTGCGTGTGTGTGTGTCACCCTGCGTGTGTGTGTGTCTCCCTGTGTGTGTGTGTCTCCCTGCATGTGTGTGTCACCCTGCGTGTGTGTGTGTCTCCCTGTGTGTGTGTGTGCGTCTCCCTGTGTGTGTGTGTGTGTGTGTGTGTCTCCCTGTGTGTGTGTGCGTGTGTGTGTGTCTCCCTGCACGTGTGTGTGTGTCTCCCTGCATGTGTGTGTGTGTCTCCCTGTGCCCTGCTGTGTGTGTGTGTCTCCTGTGTGTGTGTGTGTCTCCCTGTGTGTGTGTGTCTCCCTGCAGTGTGTGTGTCTCCCTGTGTGTGTGTGTGTCTCCCTTGTGTGTGTGTGTGTCTCCCTGTGTGTGTGTGTCTCCCTGTGTGTGTGTGTGTGTCTCCCTGTGTGTGTGTGTCTCCCTGCATGTGTGTGTCTCCCTGTGTGTGTGTGTGTCTCCCTGTGTGTGTGTGTGTGTGTGTGTGTCACCCTGTGTGTGTGTGTGTGTGTGTGTGTGTGTGTGTCTCCCTGTGTGTGTGTGTGTGTGTGTGTGTGTGTGTGTCTCCCTGTGTGTGTGTGCGTGTGTGTGTCTCCCTGCACGTGTGTGTGTGTCTCCCTGCACGTGTGTGTGTGTCTCCCTGCATGTGTGTGTGTGTCTCCCTGTGTGTGTGTGTGTCTCCCTGTGTGTGTGTGTGTCTCCCTGTGTGTGTGTGTCTCCCTGTGTGTGTGTGTCTCCCTGTGTGTGTGTGTGTCTCCCTGTGTGTGTGTGTGTCTCCCTGTGTGTGTGTGTGTCTCCCTGTGTGTGTGTGTGTGTGTGTGTGTGTGTGTGTGTGTGTGTCACCCTGCGTGTGTGTCTCCAGAGGACAAACTGGTTTTGGTTTCATCAACAACAACAGGTGTCTGTTGTGTCATCTCCTTCCTGATAAACCACAGCACAGTGTGTTATTACAGTGTAGCCGCATGGCATGCCGCCTCACACACCTCGCACAGCACCGGCTGGCATGATGCGTTGGCTGGCACACCACCATCAGAGCCCGGCGGGCAGGGAGGTGGCCAGGCTTGTCGAGGATGCTCTAGTTCCAGCTGAAACAGTCTTCTACTGTAGTTCTAGTTTCACCCTCCTCGTCTCTAGCCTGGTCCCGGATCTATTTCTGCTATCCTGCAAGTCCTTGTCACTCGTTGTCACGCCATGTTGGCTGGTTTCCAGGCTACCTCGTCTACCTCCTGTCAGGTTTACCCTAAATCGTTACCGCCACTCCAAAAACAATGATAAAATCCACTTCAGTCAGTGTAGATGAAGGGAAGGAGACAGGTTAAAGAAGGATTTTTATGCCTTGAGACAATTGAGACATGGATTGTGAACACTACATGAACAAAAGTATGTGGACACATGCTTGTCGAACATCTCATTCCAAAATCATGGGCATTAATATGGAGTTGGTCCTCCCTTTGCTGCTACAACAGCCTCCACTCTTCTGGGAAGGCTTTCCACTAGATGTTGGAACATTGCTGCGGGGACTTGCTTCCATTCAGCCACAAGAGCATTAGTGAGGTCGGGCACTGATGTTGGGCGATTAGGCCTGGCTCGCAGTCAGCATTCCAATTCATCCCAAAGGTATTCGATGCGGTTGAGGTCAGGGCTCTGTACAGGCCAGTCAAGTTCTTCCACACCGATCTCGACAAACCATTTCTGTATGGACCTCACTTTGTACACATGGTATTCTATAGCGTTAAGATTTCCCTTCACTGGAACAAAGGGCCCTAGCCCAAACCATGAAAAACAGCCCCAGACCATTATTCCTCGTCCTCCAAACTTTACAATTGGCACTATGGATTTAGATAATGGCGCCGGAGGAGATGGCTGCCGTTTTACGGGCTCCTAACCAATTGTGCTATTGTATGTGTTTTTTCGCAGTATTTGTAACTTATTTTGTACATAATGTTTCTGCCACCGTCTCTTATGACCGAAAATTGCTTCTGGATATCAGGACAGCGATTACACACCTCGTACTGGACGAAGATTATTTATTTAACGAGTCGGACGCAAATTATTTTCTTCAGACACCCGACAAGGCCCAAATCCCTGTCATTCGCATGAGAAAGAGACGTAGATATCGGGGACGTAGGTCGGGGTGCCTTGTAAGGATATAACGGTGAGTGGGTAATCTGCCTCTACCATCAGTCCTATTAGCCAACGTACAATCAGTGGATAGCAAAATAGACAAACTACGATCATGGACATCCTACCAACGGGACATTAAAAACTGTAATATCTTATGTTTCACTGAGTCGTGGCTGAACGACGACATGGATAACATACAGCTGGCGGGGTTTTCGGTGCATCGGCAAGATAGAACGGCTGCCTCCGGTAAGACAAGGGGTGGCGGTCTGTGTATATTTGTAAACAACAGCTGGTGCACAAAATATAATGTTAAGGAAGTCTCAAGGTTTTGCGTGCCTGAGGTAGAGTATCTCATGATAAGCTGTAGACCACACTGTTAACCAAGAGAGTTTTCATCTATATTGTTCGTAGCTGTCTATTTACCACCACAAACCGAAGCTGGCACTAAGGCCGCACTCAATGAGCTGTATAAGGCCATAAGCAAACAGGAAAATGCTCATCCAGAGGCGACGCTCCTAGTGGTCGGGGAGTTTAATGCAGGGAAACTTAAATATGTTTTACCTCATTTCTACCAGCATGTTAAATGTGCAACCAGAGGGGGAAAAAACTCTAGACCACCTTTACTTCACACACAGCAACGTGTATAAGCTCTCCCTCGCCCTCCATTTGGCAAATCTGACCATAACTCTATCCTCCTGATTCGTGCTTACAAGCAAAAACTAAAGCAGGAAGCACCTGTGACTCTGTCAATAAAGAAGTGGTCAGATGACGCAGATGCTAAGCTACAGGACTGTTTTGCTAGCACAAACTGGAATATGTTCCAGGATTCTTCCGATGGCATTGAGGAGTACACAACATCAATAAGTGAATCGATAACGTCGTCCCCACAGTGACCATACGTACCCCAACCAGAAGCCATGGATTACAGGCAACATCCGCACTGAGCTAAAGGGTAGAGCTTCCGCTTTCAAGGAGTGGGACTCTAACCCGGACGCTTATAAGAAATCCCGCTATGCCCTCCAACGAACCATCAAACAGGCAAAGCGTCAATACAGGACTAAGATTTAATCGTACTACACCGGCTCCGACGCTTGTCGGATGTGGCAGGGCTTGCAAACTATTACAGACTACAAAGGGAAGCCCAGCCGCGAGCTGCCCAGTGACACGAGCCTACCAGACGAGCTAAATTACTTATATGCTCGCTTCGAGGCAAGCAACACTGAAGCATGCAAGAGAGCATCAGCTGTTCCGGACGACTGTGTGATCACGCTCTCCGTAGCCGATGTGAGTAAGACCTTTAAACAGGTCAACATTCAAAAGGCCGCAGGGCCAGACGGATTACCAGGACGTGTACTCCGAGCATGCGCTGACCAACTGGTAAGTGTCTTCACTGACATTTTCAACCTATCCCTGACTGAGTCTGTAATACCAACATGTTTCAAGCAGACCAACATAGTCCCTGTGCCCAAGAACACTAAGGTAACCTGCCTAAATGACTACCGAGCCGTAGCACTCACGTCTGTAGTCATGACGTGCTTTGAAAGGCTGGTCATGGCTCACATCAACACCATTATCCCAGAAACCCTAGACCCACTCCAATTTGCATACCGCCCCGACAGAACCACAGATGATGTGATCTCTATTGCACTCCACACTGCCCTTTCCCACCTGGACAAAAGGAATACCTTCGTGAGAATGCTATTCATTGACTACAGCTCAGCGTTCAACACCATAGTGCCCTCAAAGCTCATCACTAAGCTAAGGACCCTGGGACTAAACACCTCCCTCTGCAACTGGATCCTGGACTTCCTGACGGGACGCCCCCATGTGGTAAGGGTAGGTAACAACACATCTGCCACGCTGATCCTCAACACGGGGGCCCCTCGGATGCGTGCTCAGTCCCCTCCTGTACTCCCTGTTCACCCATGACTTCATGACCAGGCACGACTCCAACACCATCATTAAGTTTGCCGACGACACAACAGTGGTAGGCCTGATCACTGACAACGACGAGACAGCCTATAGGGAGGAGGTCAGAGACCTGGCCGTGTGGTGCCAGGATAACAACCGCTCCCTCAACGTGATCAAGACAAAGGAGATGATTGTGGACTACAGGAAAAAGGACTGAGCACGCCCCCATTCTCATCGACGGGGCTGTAGTGGAGCAGGTTGAGAGCTTCAAGTTCCTTGGTGTCCACATCACCAACAAACTATCATGGTCCAAACACACCAAGACAGTTGTGAAGAGGGCACGACAAAGCCTATTCCCCCTCAGGAGACTGAAAATATTTTCCATGGGTCCTCAGATCCTCAAAAACGTATACAGCTGCATCCTGACTTGTTGCATCCTGACCGGTTGCATCACCGCCTGGTATGGCAACTGCTCGGCCTCCGACCGCAAGGCACTACAGAGGGTGGTGCGTACGGCCCAGTACATCACTGGGGCCAAGCTTCCTGCCATTCAGGACCTCTATACCAGGCGGTGTCAGAGGAAGGCCCTAAAAATTGTCAAAGACTCCAGCCACTCTAGTCATAGACTGTTCTCTCTGCTATCGCACGGCAAGTGGTACCGGAGCGCCAAGTCTTGGTCCAAAAGTCTTCTTAAAATCTTCTACCCCCAAGCCATAAGACAAGACTCATGAACAGTTAATCAAATGGCTACCCAGACTATTTGCATTTTTCCCCCAGCCCCTCTTTTACGCTGCTGCTACTCTCTGTTTATTATCTATGCATAGTCACTTTAACTCTACCTACATGTACAGTTGAAGTCGGAAGTTTACATACACCTTAGCCAAATACATTTAAACTCAGTTTTTCACAATTCCTGACATTTAATCCTAGTAAAAATTCCCTGTTTTAGGTCAGTTAGGATCACCACTTTATTTTAAGAATGTGAAACGTCAGAATAATAGTAGAGAGGGATTTATTTCAGCTTTTATTTATTTCATCACATTCCCAGTGGGTCAGAAGTTTACATACACTCAATTAGTATTTGGTAGCTTTGCGTTTACATACACTCAATTAGTATTTGGTAGCTTTGCCTTTAAATAGTTTAACTTGGGTCAAACGTTTCGGGTATCCTTCCACCAGCTTCCCACAATAAGTTGGGTGAATTTTGGCCCATTCCTGACAGAGCTGGTGTAACTGAGTCAGGTTTGTAGGCCTCCTTGCTCGCACACGCTTTTTCAGTTCTGCCCACACATTTTCTATAGGATTGAGGTCAGGGCTTTGTGATGGCCACTCCAATACCTTGACTTTGTTGTCCTTAAGCCATTTTGCCACAACTTTGGAAGTATGCTTGGGGTCATTGTCCATTTGGAAGACCCATTTGCGACCAAGCTTTAACTTCCTGACTGATGTCTTGAGATGTTGCTTCAATATATCCACCTAATTTTTCTTCCTCATGATGCCATCTATTTTGTGAAGTGCACCAGTCCCTCTTGCAGCAAATCGCCCCTACATCATTATGCTGCCACTCCAATGCTTCACATTTGGGATGGTGTTCTTCGGCTTGCAAGGCACCACCTTTTTCCTCCAAACATAACGATGGTCATTATGGCCAAACAGTTCTATTTTTGTTTCATCAGACCAGAGGACATTTCTCCAAAAAGTACGATCTTTGTCCCCATGTGCAGTTGCAAACCGCTATTTCATGGTGGTTTTGGAGCAGTGGCTTCTTCCTTTCTGAGCGGCCTTTCAGGTTATGTCGATATAGGACTCGTTTTACTGTGGATATAGATACTTTTGTACCTGTTTCCTCCAGCATCTTCACAAGGTCCTTTGCTGTTGTTCTGGGATTGATTTGCACGTTTTGCACCAAAGTACGTTCATCTCTAGGAGACAGAATGCGTCTCCTTCCTGAGCGGTATGACGGCTGCGTGGTCCCATGGTGTTTATACTTGCGTACTATTGTTTGTACAGATGAACGTGGTACCTTCAGGCGTTTGGAAATTGCTCCCAAGGATGAACCAGACTTGTGGAGGTCTACCATTTCTTTTTTGAGGTCTTGGCTGATTTCTTTTGATTTTCCCATGATGTCAAGCAAAGAGGCACTGAGGTTGAAGGTAGGCCTTGAAATACATCCACAGGTACACCTCCAATTGACTCAAATGATGTCAATTAGCCTATCAGAAGCTTCTAAAGCCATGACATCGTTTTCTGGAATTTTCCAAGCTGTTTAAAGGCACAGTCAACTTAGTGTATGTAAACTTCTGACCCACTGGAATTGTGATACAGTGAATTATAAGTCAAATAATCAGTCTGTAAACAATTGTTGGAAAAATTACTTGTGTCATGCACAAAGTAGATGTCCTAACCGACTTGCCAAAACTATAGTTTGTTAACAAGAAATTTGTGGAGTGTTTGAAAAACAAGTGCCCCCGCACATTGACTCCGTACCGGTACCCCCCGTATATATAGCCTCGCTATTGTAATTTTACTGCTGCTCTTTAATTATTCTTAATAAAAAAATTTACTTATCTATTCTTTACTTAACACTTATTTTTCTTAAAACTGCATTGTTGGTTAAGGGCTTGTAAGTAAGCATTTCTCTGTAAGATTGTATTCGGCGCATGTGACAAATAAAATTTGATTTGATTTGATATGCAGGTAGCGTTCTCCTGGCATCCACCGAACCCAGATTCGTCCATCGGACTGCCAGATGGTGAAGCGTGATTCATCACTCCAGAGAACGCGTTTCCACTGCTCCAGTGTCCAATGGCGGCGAGCTTTACACCACTCCAGCCGACGCTTGGCATTGTGCATGGTGATCTTAGGCTTGTGTGCGGCTGCTCGGCCATGGAAACCCATTTCATGAAGCTCCCGACGAACAGTTCCTGTGCTGACGTTGCTTCCAGAGGCAGTTTGGAACTCGGTAGTGAGTGTTGCAACCGAGGACAGACATTTTTACACGCTTCAGCACTCGCCGGTCCCGTTCTGTGAGCTTGTGTGGCCTACCACTTCGCGGCTGAGCCGTTGTTGCTCCTAGACTTTTCCACTTCACAATAACAGCACTTACAGTTGACAGGGGCAGCTCTAACAGGGCAGAAATGTGACAAACTGACTTGTTGGAAAGGTGGCATCCTATGACGGTGCCATGTTGAAAGTCACTGAGCTCTTCAGTACGAGCCATTCTACTTCCAATGTTTGTCTGTGGAGACTGCATGGCTGTGTGCTCAACTTTATACACCTGTCAGCAGTGGGTGTGGCTAAAATAGCTGAATCCACTAATTTGAAGGGGTGTCCACATACACTTGTATATCTAGTGTACCAGCCAGGACAATAAAGCCTGCTACTGTGTCTGTTTACCTGGTTCTTTAATCTGTGATCTTACCTCTCATTCCTCCTCCTCGTCTCACAGCTGATACATACTACAGTTAAACTTACTGCTAGTTTTATATTTTTATCAGTCAAAAAAAAACTGCCATGGATATGTCTGAGTTAAGTTCTTCTGCAGAATAATAATAATAAAGGTGTTGTATGGTATGATTAACCCCTGGTATCCCCGTCCTCCCCCAGAGCCGTCAGTGCCCCTGGACCCCATCTCCTCCTCCAACTCTTCCTCTCAGATCCTCCTGAAGTGGAAACCTCCCACGGACCCCAACGGGAACATCACTCACTACCTAGTGTACTGTCAGCAGCAGCCTGAGGCCAGCGAACTCTACAAGTTCGACTACTGTCAGAAAGGTGAGTCTTTCTATGTGTGAACAGTTCTGTTCTATTCTATTCTACTGTTCTGTTCTATTCTACTGTGCTGTTCTATTCTACTGTTCTGCTGTTCTATTCTGTTCTATTCTACTGTTCTGTTCTATTCTACTGTGCTGTTCTATTCTACTGTTCTGCTGTTCTATTCTGTTCTATTCTACTGTTCTGTTCTATTCTACTGTGCTGTTCTATTCTACTGTTCTGCTGTTCTATTCTGTTCTATTCTACTGTGCTGTTCTATTCTGCTGTTCTATTCTGTTCTATTCTACTGTTCTGTTCTATTCTACTGTGCTGTTCTATTCTACTGTTCTGCTGTTCTATTCTGTTCTATTCTACTGTTCTGTTCTATTCTACTGTGCTGTTCTATTCTACTGTGCTGTTCTATTCTACTGTTCTGCTGTTCTATTCTATTCTATTCTACTGTTCTGTTCTATTCTACTGTGCTGTTCTATTCTACTGTTCTGCTGTTCTGTTCTGTCCTATTCTACTGTTCTGTTCTATTCTACTGTTCTGTTCTATTCTACTGTTCTGCTGTTCTATTCTACTGTTCTGTTCTGTTCTACTGTTCTGTTCTATTCTACTGTTCTGTTCTATTCTACTGTTCTGTTCTATTCTACTGTTCTGCTGTTCTATTCTGTTCTATTCTACTGTTCTGTTCGATTCTACTGTTCTGTTCTATTCTACTGTTCTGTTCTATTCTACTGTTCTATTCTACTGTTCTGTTCTACTGTTCTGTTCTGTTCTATTCTACTGTTCTGTTCTATTCTACTGTTCTGCTGTTCTATTCTACTGTTCTGCTGTTCTATTCTACTGTTCTGTTCTACTGTTCTGTTCTGCTGTTCTGTTCTACTGTTCTATTCTACTGTTCTGTTATATTCTACTGTTCTGTTCTATTCTACTGTTCTGTTCTATTCTACTGTTCTGCTGTTCTATTCTGTTCTATTCTGCTGTTCTATTCTGTTCTATTCTACTGTTCTGTTCTATTCTACTGTTCTGTTCTATTCTACTGTTCTGCTGTTCTGTTCTATTCTACTGTTCTGCTGTTCTGTTCTATTCTATTCTACTGTTCTATTCTGTTCTACTGTTCTCTCTGGATCATACAGATCATATAGTTATGCGACTATAATTATTTTGACAACTGCCAGTGTGTATTTCTCCGGTGGACTATTCTATTCTAGTGATGGGGGAAATCGATACAGTAGAGTATCGCAATATTATTTTTGACGTTATTAGTATCGATTCTCTAAACAAATACAATTAATGTTTTTTTTTTTTTTTTTGCTATGTAGTTAACGTAAGCTAGCGCTAGTCGGCTGTAGCTGTGCCAAAACTCTGGTATTTCTCATTCTATAGCTTGTTATCCATCTTCTTTTTAAATGGTGACCAACGTGTTTTCAGCACTTTTATTTCCATGAATGATCAAAACTAGTTTTCTCATGGCTCTCTCTTGTCCCTCTGCAGTAGACATGGTGCGCGATATGTTTGAAACATCCAATCGCAGTACATATAGAATCGTGAGAATCGCAATATCCTATCGGCACCTAAGTATGGTGATAATATAGTATCGTGAGGTCACTGGCAATTCCCAGCCCTATTTGTTTTACCTTTGTCGTAATAAGGAGTCTCATTGAGACCAAGGACTCTTTCACAAGGGAGCCCTGCATACACATCATTTACAAAATGCAATATAATACAAATATTACAAATACATTTCCAGAATTATTCTATTCTGTTCTATTGGACTACTGCCGGAAAGGTCAGGGGCTGTGATTCAGAAGTTCTGTGATTCAGAGGTGGATGGAATGGTTCCTTTCACTAACAAGTGGCAGTCAGACAAGCTCTACTTTAACAGCCTCTTCTACCCTCATGCACTCACCCAGACAGTCTAGAGTCTAGACAACACTAGTCTGGAGGGGATCATGTGAGACACTGAGGACAGTTACTGACAGGCTCCCCTGATTTTGTGATCAGAGGGTAGTGCGTACGGCCCAGTACATCACTGGGGCCAAGCTTCCTGCCATCCAGGACCTCTATACCAGGCGGTGTCAGAGGAAGACCCTCAAAATTGTCAAAGACTCCAGCCACCCTAGTCATAGACTGTTCTCTCTGCTACCGCACGGCAAAAGGCTTCTCAACAGCTTCTACCCCCAAGCCATAAGACTCCTGAACAGCTAATCATGGCTACCCGGACTATTTGCACTGCCCCCCCACCCCATCTTTTTACGCTGCTGCTACTCTGTTAATTATTTATGCATAGTCACTTTAACTCTACCCACATGTACAGTGGGGAAAAAAAGTATTTAGTCAGCCACCAATTGTGCAAGTTCTCCCACTTAAAAAGATGAGAAAGGCCTGTAATTTTCATCATAGGTACACGTCAACTATGACAGACAAATTGAGGAAAAAAATCCAGAAAATCCCATTGTAGGATTTTTTATGAATTTATTTGCAAATTATGGTGGAAAATAAGTATTTGGTCACCTACAAACAAGCAAGATTTCTGGCTCTCACAGACCTGTAACTTCTTCTTTCAGAGGCTCCTCTGTCCTCCACTCGTTACCTGTATTAATGGCACCTGTTTGAACTTGTTATCAGTATAAAATACACCTGTCCACAACCTCAAACAGTCACACTCCAAACTTCACAATGGCCAAGACCAAAGAGCTGTCAAAGGACACCAAAAACAAAATTGTAGACCTGCACCAGGCTGGGAAGACTGAATCTGCAATAGGTAAGCAGCTTGGTTTGAAGAAATCAACTGTGGGAGCAATTATTAGGAAATGGAAGACATACAAGACCACTGATAATCTCCCTCGATCTGGGGCTCCACGCAAGATCTCACCCCGTGGGGTCAAAATGATCACAAGAACGGTGAGCAAAAATCCCAGAACCACACGGGGGGACCTAGTGAATGACCTGCAGAGAGCTGGGACCAAAGTAACAAAGCCAACCATCAGTAACACACTACGCCGCCAGGGACTCAAATCCTGCAGTGCGAGACGTGTCCCCCTGCTTAAGCCAGTACATGTCCAGGCCCGTCTGAAGTGCATTTGGATGATCCAGAAGAGGATTGGGAGAATGTCATATGGTCAGATGAAACCAAAATATAACTTTTTGGTAAAAACTCAACTCGTCATGTTTGGAGGACAAAGAATGCTGAGTTGCATCCAAAGAACACCATACCTACTGTGAAGCATGGGGTTGGAAACATCATGCTTTGGGGCTGTTTTTCTGCAAAGGGACCAGGACGACTGATCCGTGTAAAGGAAAGAATGAATGGGGCCATGTATCGTGAGATTTTGAGTGAAACCCTCCTTCCATCAGCAAGGGCATTGAAGATGAAACGTGGCTGGGTCTTTCAGCATGACAATGATCCCAAACACACCGCCCGGGCAACGAAGGAGTGGCTTCGTAAGAAGCATTTCAAGGTCCTGGAGTGGCCTAGCCAGTCTCCAGATCTCAACCCCATAGAAAATCTTTGGAGGGAGTTGAAAGTCTGTGTTGCCCAGCGACAGCCCCAAAACATCACTGCTCTAGAGGAGATCTGCATGGAGGAATGGGCCAAAATACCAGCAACAGTGTGTGAAAACCTTGTGAAGACTAACAGAAAACGTTTGACCTGTGTCATTGCCAACAAAGGGTATATAACAAAGTATTGAGAAACTTTTGTTATTGACCAAATACTTATTTTCCACCATCATATGCCAATAAATTCATTAAAAATCCTACAATGTGATTTTCTGGATTTTTTTTCTCATTTTGTCTGTCATAGTTGACGTGTACCTATGATGAAAATTACAGGCCTCTCTCATCTTTTTAAGTGGGAGAACTTGCACAATTGGTGGCTGACTAAATACTTTTTTTCCCCACTGTACATATTACCTCAACTACCTCAACTAGCCGGTGCCCCCGCACATTGACTCTGCACCAGTACCCCCCTGTATATATAGCCTCCCTACTGTTATTTTATTTTACTTCTGCTCTTTTTTTCTAAACACTTTTTTGTTGTTGTTTTATTTTACTTTTTTATTAAGAAATAAATGCACTGTTGGTTAAGGGCTGTAAGTAAGCATTTCACTGTAATGTCTACACCTGTTGTATTCGGTGCATGTGGCAAATATAATTTGATTTGATTTGATTTGTGATGGGAGTCTTGACCAATGTTCTCTCTTAATTTTTTTCCGGCACTGAGCATATTTTCCGGTCTACTGAGAGCAAACTTGAACATTGTGACATTTCTGTGCAACTTCCGGCGTGCGTTTACTGTGAACACTAAGGCTGTACCCGCTTTAAGTTACAGTTTGCCTACAGTAGGAGCAAATGTGTGGTGTTCAATGTAGGACTACATTTTACATTTACATTTTAGTCATTTAGCAGCTGCTCTTTCTACATTTCTAAATTTCTAATGGATATTCCCATCTCTGGCATGAAACCGCTCGCATGTGCAGTGCGCATTTTAGAACAGCTTTTTTCCTGCAAATTGCATTTTAGAACATTCATGCGTAGTCCTACCGACATGTGTACATTGCTGCACCTAAAATGTGAAGAAATAATATTTATCAATATTTTAAACTAAACATTCTGATCTGTTCCATCAGCCGTATTAATTGATACGGCGTATACCATTATGAAAAATGTATGCACTCACTAACTGTAAGTGGCTCTGGATAAGAGCGTCTGCTAAATGACGTAAATTTAAATGTAGTACCTCCACTACACTACTGTAGCTCAACTGGTAGAGCACGGCGCTTGTAACGCCAAGGTAGTGGGTTCGATCCCCGGGACCACCCATATACCCACTGGGGATTAAGAAGTGGGTATACGCACTGCCCACTGAAAGATAAGTGGGTATACCTGTGTATTCCCTCCACTACACACCACGGGTGTTAACTAAAGGGCAAAACTCTAGAGAGTTGAGTGAAGTTCAATCTCGTGCTTCTCTGCCCACGCGCAGCTTAGAGGGAACATTGGTCGTGACACAGAACAGGACCTCTCTCTCTCTCTCTCTCTCTCTCTCTCTCTCTCTCTCGTCTCTGTCTCTGTCTCTCTCTCTCTCTCTCTCTCTCTGTCTCTCTCTCTGTCTCTCTCTCTCTCTCTCTCTCTCTCTCTCTCTCTCTCTCTCTCTCTCTGCTCTCTCTCTCTCTCTCTCTCTGTCTCTCTCTCTCTCTCTCTCTCTCTCTCTCTCTCTCTCTCTCTCTCTCTCTGTCCTCTCTCTCTCTCTCTGTCTCTCTCTCTCTCTCTCTCTCTCTCTCTCTGTCTCTCTCTCTCTCTCTCTCTCTCTCTGTCTCTCTCTCTCTCTCTCTCTCTCTCTGTCTCTCTCTCTGTCTCTCTCTCTCTCTGTCTCTCTCTCTGTCTCTCTCTCTCTCTCTCTCTCTCTGTCTCTCTCTCTCTCTCTCTCTCTCTGTCTCTCTCTCTCTCTCTCTCTCTGTCTCTCTCTCTCTGTCTCTCTCTGTCTCTCTCTCTCTGTCTCTCTCTGTCTCTCTCTCTGTCTCCCTCTCTCTCTCTCTCTCTCTCTCTCTCTCTCTCTCTCCCTCCCTTCCTCCAGGTATGAAGCTGCCATCGCGGGTGTCTATCTCTCGGTCTCTAACTCTGTCTCCCTCTCTGTTTAGGTATGAAACTGCCTTCACGGGTGCCCACCCAGGTCGACAGTGATGAAGAGGCTAAGTGGAACCAGACTGAGGATGAGGGGCAGGGTGGCCGTTGTTGTGCCTGTCCCAAAACAGAGAAACAACTGAAGAAGGAGGCCGAGGACTCAGAGTACCGCAAGACCTTTGAGAACTACATCCACAATGAGGTCTTCCTGCTCAAGTATGTATGACAACTACGTCAGCCAGTCAGCCAGCCAGTCAGCGAGTCAGCCAGCCAGCCAGTCAGTCAGTTAATCAATGTCTTTATTGTCCTAATTGGGACATTTGTTGTGTAGTCAGGGTACAAAAGTATATATACATAACATTTACACACAAATCCCCAGATGGTTGTTTTAGATTAGCTCTGTCTGTATCTTGTTGTCATTTTAAACCTAAGGCTGCGTTTACACAGGCAGCCCAATTCTTATCTTTTGCCGAATGATTGGCAAAATATCTGCTCTGATTTGGTCAGAAGACCAATTAGTGGCAAAAATATCAGAATTGAATGGTCTTCAATGCTAATCAAAGCCCCAGTGCTCCCCCTGGTGGTAAACATTCAGAAGTTACCTGCACTAAGTCTCATCAGCACTCTGCCCAGTAGCAGTAACCTTAACAGTATGATGTGTTTTGTAAACAGTTAACGCTAAATCAATACAATTTGATTGATTATCCCCCCCCCCCAGATCAACCAGGCAGCGCCGCTCAGCCATGGGCGTAGCTAATCGGACGCAGCCTTCGTTCGCGACGACGCCCCCCACCCTGCCTGAAGGTTACGCCACCCGCGGCCCAGACGAAGAGGATGGTGTGGAGAGCACTAAGGTCCAGCTGACTGTGTTCTCCAAGGAGTCCACGGTCATCTCCGGCCTCCGACACTTCACCTCGTACCAGATTGATGTGTTGGCCTGTAACCACCCCACAGACCCTTCACGCTGCAGTATGGCAGCCTTCGTCTCAGCTCGCACCATGCCTGAGGGTGAGGCTATATAAATACGATAATAAACCTGGTACTTTGATTCCTGGATGCTGATTGGCTGAAACAGCATTTCAGTTGTGTGTGTGTGTGTGTGTGTATATCAGACAATATACATCTACATTTACATGTTAGTCAATTTAGCAGACGCTCTTATCCAGAGCGACTTACAGTTAGTGAGTGCATACATTGCGCGACTAAGGTCTCCTCTGCAAAAATGCCGAAATTAATGACAGATTTCTTGAGTTAGCTTAGATTAATTCTGACTATTTTGGCTACAGCGTCTCAAGATGGACAAACGGTACTATTGCTATCGTTTTTCAAGCGAAGATCTTTTAAGGGAGTATGCGAGCACACTTGTTCGGTTTACCTAGCCAAGTTCGGCTATGCACCTGCCGAACCTACGGATACTGACGCCTTAAAGGGATACTTCAGGATGTTGGCAATGAGGCCCTTTATCTACTTCCCCAGAGTCAGATGAACTCGTGGACACCATTTTTATGTCTGTAGTTTTTAGGTTTGTAGTATTGGGATAGAGTAAAGCGGCCATTTTAAAACCTTGTGTATCCTGTCAACAGACAAAGCAGATGACATCGTGGGCCCCATCAGCTATGATGTGTCTGAGTACTCTGTTCACATCAAGTGGCTGGAGCCCAAAGCTCCCAATGGAATGATCATCCTGTACGAAGTCAACTACAAGAGACTGGGAGACACAGAGGTGAGAGCTCTGACACATCACACACACACACACAGTCACGTAAGCAGACAAACACACACACATGCATGAAAACACACACACAGGCATGAAAACACACACACAGGCATGAAAACACACACACAGGCATGAAAACACACACACAGGCATGAAAACACACAGACTGGCATGAAAACACACAGACTGGCATGAAAACACACACTTAAAATACTGGACATATGATGTGCCCACATGTCTCACTTAGTATAATTCCGACTTGAACACAAGTCTCTCTGCTCTCGTTTATAAAATAGGACCGTTAATGTAATCATAGCCATGTTGCATCAGCGCTGTGTTTTAGTTACCATGGAAACATCACGCAGGGCACAGCTGATGTCACTGATGTTGAAAACAACATAACTCCAGTGGTGGTCGAACAAACATGTTTTTCTCAAATCAGGTCATTTTATTGTTGGCTGTTAATGCAGTGATTTCAAAACACATCTCTGATTGGCTTAGACATTATATTCTATTAGGTCGGTGTGTTCCTAGCGGATCTGACTTCCGTCTAATATTACGTCTGCACTTTTCCTTCTTTCCTCTTCTCAATCAATCGTTCACATTTTATTTATATATCGAATTGGCTTTATTCAACTCTTCTCTCCCCTCCAACTCCTCTCCTTTCCTCCTGAAATTGTTTTATGAAACATATTGTGTGTGTGTGTGTGTGTGTGTGTGTCAGGAGTTGCACCACTGTGTGTCCAGGAAGATGTACCAGCAGTCGGAGGGCTGCAAGCTGAGAGTGGTGCACCCTGGGAACTACACCGTGAGGATCCGAGCCACGTCGCTGGCAGGAAACGGCTCCTGGACCGACCCCACACACTTCTACGTACAGGACCTGCGTAAGAAAGACACACACACACACACCACTGACAGCTTGACCAATCAGTGAATCAATCCAATATCATTTGTATATAGAACTTTTACAGTAGCAGTAGCCTGGCCTAAAACTCCATGGCAACGTGTTTTTAGGGGTGGACCCATCCAGCCTATTGATTATCGTTGGTCCAGTCATCTTTGTCGTTCTGCTGATACTGGTGGCAGCGGGAGGATTCGTCGTGTTCAGGAAGAAGTAAGTCTTGTGGCTTCTCTGCATCCGTCTTACTTCGGGCCAACCCAACTGTCCGTGAAAGAAACGGCCTGGTGTGTAGTCTCAGCTGTTGGTGAAGGAGTACGTAGTGTTAGACAGCTTCTCTCCTGACTAGTAGTACTACACCAGTAGTAATTGCAGGCTTTTGTTAGAGCCCAGCACTAACACGCCTGGCTCAAATAACAGTGGTCTAGATTTGTATTTTATTTCAAGACCAGGCTGAATTGTGCTTAATTTATTATGTCTTACTTCTACAGTCAGACTATACTTTGGGGAAAAAAACAAGATTCTACATTCAATTAAAAATAGTCCTAGCTTTCATAATTACAGTTTAAAAAGTGGTTATAAATGAAGACCTTGATTAGTTTAATCAGCTGTGTTACGGCTGGGATGGTCATTGATTGCTCTCTGTTGTTATCATAACAATAACGTTAGTCCTAGTGTACACTCTGTTACTTCTGTTACCTGTATTAACCTTATGATTATGATGGTATTTATTTGGTATCTCTCTGTGTTGTTACTTGTTATATAATCATGATATATTATGAATTATAAACTGGGTGGTTCGAGCCCTGAATGCTGATTGGCTGACAGCCGTGGTATATCAGACCGTATACCACGGGTATACTCTAATTACGTTGGTAACCAGTTTATAATAGCAATAAGGCACCTCAGGGGGTTTGTGGTATATGGACAATATACCACGGCTAAGGGCTGTATCCAGCCACTCCAAGTGGCGTCGTGCATAAGAACAGCCCTTAGCTGTGCTATATTGGCCATATACAGTGTATTTGGAAAGTATTCAGACCCCTTCACTTTTTCCACATTTTGTTACGAATATTATTTATTATTTATTATTTATTTTTATCCTCATCAGTGTACACACAATACCCCATAATAACAAAGTGGAAACAGGATTTTAATTGTTTTTGCAAATGTATTATAAAATAAAAACAGATACCTTATTTACATAACTATTCAGACCCTTTGCTATGAGACTGGAAATTGAGCTCAGGTGCATCCTGTTTCCATTGATCATCCTTGAGATGAAAAGACAGGCTAAGTGGGCGGGGAGCTTATATTCATGAGCTCGCTTTGACTGACAGCTCTTTGAAACGCCTATGTCAAGGAACTTGGATGCAGTGAGCAGTGTTGCAGAAAAATTATCTCAAGCAAATTCGGTGATACACAAAGCAACTCAAACAACATTGAAATTGCATCAGTGATATACAGCCCATTCGGAAAGTATTCAGACCCCGTTCCTTTTTTCCACATTTTGTTATGTTACAGCCTTATTCTAAAATGGATTAAATACAAAATGTTCCTCATCAATCTACACACAATACCCCATAATGACAAAGCGAAAACAGGTTTGTAGAAATGTTTGCAAATGTATAAAATAAATAAAACAGAAATACCTCATTTACATAAGTATTCAGGCCTTTTGCTATGAGACTCGAAATTGAGCTCAGGTGCATCCTGTTTCCATTGAACATCCTTGAGATGTTTCAACAACTTGATTGGAGTCCACCTGTGGTAAATTCAATTGATTGGACATGATTTGGAAAGGCACACACCTGTCTATATGAGGTCCCACAGTTGACAGTGCATGTCAGAGCAAAAACCAAGCCATTAGGTCGAATGAATTGTCCGTTGAGCGCCGAGACAGGATTGTGTCGAGGCACAGATCTGGGGAAGGGTACCAAAACATTTCTGCAGCATTGAAGGTCCCGAAGAACACAGTGGCCATCATTCTTAAATGGAAGAAGTTTGGAACCACCAAGACTCTTCCTAGAGCTGGCTGCCCGGCCAAACTGAGCAATCGGGGGAGAAGGGCCCTGGTCAGGGAGGTGACCAAGAACCTGATGGTGACCAAGAACCCGATGGTCACTCTGACAGAGCTCCAGAGTTCCTCTGTGGAGATGGGAGAACCTTCCAGAAGGACAACCATCTCTGCAGCTCTCCACCAATCAGGCCTTTATGGTGGAGTGGCCAGACGGAAGCCACTCCTCAGTAAAAGGCACATGACAGCCCACTTGGAGTTTCCCAAAAGGCACCTGAAGGACTCTCAGACCATGAGAAACAGGATTCTCTGGTCTGATGAAACCAAGATTGAACTCTTTGGCCTGAATGCCAAGTGTCACGTCTGGAGGAAACCAGGCACCGCTCATCACCTGGCCAATACTATCCCTACGGTGAAGCATGGTGGTGGCAGCATCATGCTGTGGGGATGTTTTTCAGCGGCAGGGACTGGGAGACTAGTCAGGATCGAGGGAAAGATGAACGGAGCAAAGTACAGAGAGATCTTTGATGAAAACCTGCTCCACAGCGCTCAGGACCTCAGACTGGGGCAAGGGTCACCTGCCAACAGGACATCGACCCTAAGCACACAGCCAAGACAACGCAGGAGGGGCTTCGGGACAAGTCTCTGAATGTCCTTGAGTGGCCCAGCCAGAGCCCGGACTTGAACCCACTCAAACATCTCTGGAGAGACCTGAAAATAGCTGTGCAGTGATGCTCCCCATCCAACCTGACAGAGCTTGAGAGGATCTGCAGAGAAGAATGGGAGAAACTCCCCAAATACAGGTGTGCCAAGCTTGTAGCGTCATACCCAAGAAGACTCAAGGCTGTAATCGCTGCCAAAGGTGCTTCAACAAAGTACTGAGTAAAGGGTCTGACTACTTATGTAAATGTAATATTTCACTTTATATGTTTTATTTTTGGGGGGCCAAAATTTATAAAAACCTGTTTTTGCTTTGTATTTATGTATTGATGAGAGATAAAAAATAAAAATAATTTTTTTTAGAATAAGGCTGTAACGTAACAATGTGGAGAAAGTGAAGGGGTCTGAATACTTTCCCGAATGCAATGTACCACATGCCTTATTGCTTAACTCGACCTCCTTGTTTTTCCCAACCAAGGCAAACCCAGGGCCCCTCTGGACCTCTCTACACCTCCTCCAACCCAGAGTACCTCAGTGCTGCTGACAGTAAGGACACATTATAAACTGATTCTATATTCTCAGCAGACCTTTGTGAATACACCTGTATAAAAGCATAGCTGACTGGATTTTGATGTTGACACTAGTATACCATGTAAATAGACAATCACTGACACATACTACTAGCTGGCTATGCGAATTAGAGAAGTACAATGTACAATACTTGTTAGTTTGTGGATTGTAGCGTCCTGGGGCCTCATTTATCAGAAGTGCATGCGCACAAAAAAAAGTAAGCCATGCGTGCGCCTGTTTTCCCGCAAAGGTTGTTATTTATCCGTTTTGAACTTGACGGGAAAGTTTGCGTATCTCCGTGGAAATCTCAGACAATGCATACGCCCAACTTCTAGTGGTTGATCAATTGTATTGCAAGCAAATATTGTTATTTTGGGGGAAATTGAGGTATTTGACAAACAGGAATTATAATAATGGTAGACTCATAAAAACATAAAAACATATATGCCTAATGATAAAACAGATGCATTTGCCGTTGGTAAGAAGATCGCATAGCAGCATGTCGCCTAATATATTTCTTTAACTTTTATTATATAGGCCTAAATCATATTACAGGACATGTCTCTCCTTTTCTGACATGACGGGTTTATTCCTGCTACACAACAAATACTAGGTTCATTCAATTGCCAACCGTGCTCGTAAGTAAATAGAACGGTAACCTATGACAGTATGGGTAGACTACAGTACTTCTATGCGACAGGAGCGTGACATCATAGCCTATTTAATCTGAGCCTATTCCAAGGCAGGAGATCGAAACAGAATCATGAATTGATAAACTAAATATTGAACAATTCCTATTTTGCATAGAAGTGTGGGCTGTCGGCAGCATTTACTTTTAAATTGTTCAATAGACCATCAATCTTGCAGAATCCGCGGCCAGTGTTTGGCACTCGCTATAGCCGGCATGCATTTTTTGTTTAAAGGTTCTGAACAGGAATTTTTCTCTCATGGCTAACTACCAGGAAGTTTGAAAAGACAGGTTGAGTTGGCGGGGAGCTTATATTCATGAGCTCGCTTTGACTGACAGCTCTTTGAAACGCCTATGTCAAGGAACTTGGATACAGTGAGCAGTGTTGCAGAAAAATTATCTCAAGCAAATTCGGTGATACACAAAGCAACTCAAACAACATTGAAATTGCATCAATGATATACAGTGCATTCGGAAAGTATTCAGACCCCTTTCCTTTTTCCACATTTTGTTATGTTACAGCCTTATTCTAAAATGGATTAAATACAAAACGTTCCTCATCAATCTACACACAATACCCCATAATGACAAAGCGAAAACAGGTTTGTAGAACATTTTGCAGAAATACCTCATTTACATAAGTATTCAGACCTTTTGCTATGAGACTCGAAATTGAGCTCAGGTGCATCCTGTTTCCATTGATCATCCTTGAGATGTTTCTACAACTTGATTTGGAGTCCACCTGTGGTAAATTCAATTGATTGGACATGATTTGGAAAGGTACACACCTGTCTATATAAGGTCCCACAGTTGACAGTGCATGTCAGAGCAAAAAACAAGCCATGAGGTCGAAGAAATTGTCTGTAGAGCTCCGAGACAGGATTGTATCGAGGCACAGATCTGGGGAAGGGTACCAACACGTTTCTGCAGCACTGAAGGTCCCCAAGAACACATTGACCTCCATCATTCTTAAATGGAAGAAGTTTGGAACCACCAAGACTCTTCCTAGAGCTGGCTGCCCGGCCAAACTGAGCAATCGGGGGAGAAGGGCCGTGGTCAGGGAGGTGACCAAGAACTCAATGGTCACTCTGACAGAGCTCCAGAGTTCCTCTGTGGAGATGGGAGAACCTTCCAGAAGGACAACCATCTCTGCAGCTCTCCACCAATCAGGCCTTTATGGTAGAGTGGCCAGACAGAAGCCACTCCTCAGTAAAAGGGACATGACAGCCCTCTTGGAGTTTGCCAAAAGGCACCTAAAGGACTCTCAGACCATGAGAAACAAGATTCTCTGGTCTGATGAAACCAAGTTTGAACTCTTTTGCCTGAATGCCAAGTGTCACATCTGGAGGAAACCTGGCACCATCCCTACGGTGAAGCATGGTGATGGCAGCATCATGCTGTGGGGATGTTTTTCAGCGGCAAGGACTGGGAGACTAGTCGGGATCGAGGGAGAGATTAATGGAGCAAAGTACAGAGTGATCCTTGACGAAAACCTGCTCCAGAGTACTCAGGACCTCAGACTGGGGGCGAAGGTTCACCTTCCAACAGGACAACGACCCTAAGCACACAGCCAAGACAACGCAAGAGTGGCTTCGGGACAAGTCTCTGAATGTCCTTGAGTGGCCCAGCCAGAGCCCGGACTTGAACCCGATCTAACATCTCTGGACAAACCTGAAAATAGCTGTGCAGCAACGCTCCCCATCCAACCTGACAGAGCTTGAGAGGATCTGCAGAGAAGAATGGGAGAAACTCCCCAAATACAGGTGTGCCAAGCTTGTAGCGTCATACCCAAGAAGACTTGAGGCTGTAATCGCTGCCAAAGGTGCTTCAACAAAGTACTGAGTAAAGGGTCTGAATACTTATGTAAATGTGATATTTCTGTTTTTGCTTTGTCATTATGGGGTATTGTGTGTAGATTGATGAGGGGAAAAAACGATTTAATCCATTTTAGAATAGGGCTGTAACGTAACAAAATGTGGAAAAAGTCAAGGGGTCTGAATACTTTCCGAAGGCACTCTATATATTAATTTATACATCTCCCGTTTAGCATATCTCTTGTGATGCGGTTCACCGCAGCACTGACTGATGTGTTGACTTGACAACTGCGTCGGAGTTTTGAACGACCCTTTCCCCCCTTTTGTTCCATGCTGGCTGAAGACCTAGCTAGCCAGTAACTAGCTAACACCAGACACAGATGAAGACCTAGCTAGCCAGTAACTAGCTAACACCAGACAGAGATGAAGACCTAGCTAGCCAGTAACTAGCTAACACCAGACACAGATGAAGAACTAGCTAGCCAGTAACTAGCTAACACCAGACACAGATGAAGACCTAGCTAGCCAGTAACTAGCTAACACCAGACACAGATGAAGACCTAGCTAGACAGGAACTAGCTAACACCAGACACAGATGAAGACCTAGCTAGACAGTAACTAGCTAACACCAGACACAGATGAAGACCTAGCTAGCCAGTAACTAGCTAACACCAGACACAGATGAAGAACTAGCTAGCCAGTAACTAGCTAACACCAGACACAGATGAAGAACTAGCTAGCCAGTAACTAGCTAACACCAGACACAGATGAAGACCTAGCTAGCCAGTAACTAGCTAACACCAGACACAGATGAAGACCTAGCTAGCCAGGAACTAGCTAACACCAGACACAGATGAAGACCTAGCTAGACAGTAACTAGCTAACACCAGACACAGATGAAGACCTAGCTAGCCAGTAACTAGCTAACACCAGACACAGATGAAGAACTAGCTAGCCAGTAACTAGCTAACACCAGACAGAGATGAAGACCTAGCTAGCCAGTAACTAGCTAACACCAGACACAGATGAAGACCTAGCTAGCCAGGAACTAGCTAACACCAGACACAGATGAAGACCTAGCTAGCCAGTAACTAGCTAACACCAGACACAGATGAAGACCTAGCTAGCCAGTAACTAGCTAACACCAGACACAGATGAAGACCTAGCTAGCCAGGAACTAGCTAACACCAGACACAGATGAAGACCTAGCTAGCCAGTAACTAGCTAACACCAGACACAGATGAATACCTAGCTAGCCAGTAACTAGCTAACACCAGACACAGATGAAGACCTAGCTAGCCAGTAACTAGCTAACACCAGACACAGATGAAGACCTAGCTAGCCAGGAACTAGCTAACACCAGACACAGATGAAGACCTAGCTAGCCAGGAACTAGCTAACACCAGACAGATGAAGACCTAGCTAGCCAGTAACTAGCTAACACCAGACACAGATGAAGACCTAGCTAGACAGTAACTAGCTAACACCAGACACAGATGAAGACCTAGCTAGACAGTAACTAGCTAACACCAGACACAGATGAAGACCTAGCTAGACAGTAACTAGCTAACACCAGACAGAGATGAAGAACTAGCTAGCCAGTAACTAGCTAACACCAGACACAGATGAAGAACTAGCTAGCCAGTAACTAGCTAACACCAGACACAGATGAAGAACTAGCTAATCAGTAACTAGCTAACACCAGACAGAGATGAAGACCTAGCTAGACAGTAACTAGCTAACACCAGACAGAGATGAAGAACTAGCTAGCCAGTAACTAGCAAACACCAGACACAGATGAAGACCTAGCTAGCCAGTAACTAGCTAACACCAGACACAGATGAAGACCTAGCTAGACAGTAACTAGCTAACACCAGACACAGATGAAGAACTAGCTAGCCAGTAACTAGCTAACACCAGACACAGATGAAGACCTAGCTAGCCAGTAACTAGCTAACACCAGACACAGATGAAGACCTAGCTAGCCAGGAACTAGCTAACACCAGACACAGATGAAGACCTAGCTAGACAGTAACTAGCTAACACCAGACACAGATGAAGACCTAGCTAGCCAGTAACTAGCTAACACCAGACACAGATGAAGAACTAGCTAGCCAGTAACTAGCTAACACCAGACAGAGATGAAGACCTAGCTAGCCAGTAACTAGCTAACACCAGACACAGATGAAGACCTAGCTAGCCAGGAACTAGCTAACACCAGACACAGATGAAGACCTAGCTAGCCAGTAACTAGCTAACACCAGACACAGATGAAGACCTAGCTAGCCAGTAACTAGCTAACACCAGACACAGATGAAGACCTAGCTAGCCAGGAACTAGCTAACACCAGACACAGATGAAGACCTAGCTAGCCAGTAACTAGCTAACACCAGACACAGATGAATACCTAGCTAGCCAGTAACTAGCTAACACCAGACACAGATGAAGACCTAGCTAGCCAGTAACTAGCTAACACCAGACACAGATGAAGACCTAGCTAGCCAGGAACTAGCTAACACCAGACACAGATGAAGACCTAGCTAGCCAGGAACTAGCTAACACCAGACAGATGAAGACCTAGCTAGCCAGTAACTAGCTAACACCAGACACAGATGAAGACCTAGCTAGACAGTAACTAGCTAACACCAGACACAGATGAAGACCTAGCTAGACAGTAACTAGCTAACACCAGACACAGATGAAGACCTAGCTAGACAGTAACTAGCTAACACCAGACAGAGATGAAGAACTAGCTAGCCAGTAACTAGCTAACACCAGACACAGATGAAGAACTAGCTAGCCAGTAACTAGCTAACACCAGACACAGATGAAGAACTAGCTAATCAGTAACTAGCTAACACCAGACAGAGATGAAGACCTAGCTAGACAGTAACTAGCTAACACCAGACACAGATGAAGAACTAGCTAGCCAGTAACTAGCAAACACCAGACACAGATGAAGACCTAGCTAGCCAGTAACTAGCTAACACCAGACACAGATGAAGACCTAGCTAGCCAGTAACTAGCTAACACCAGACACAGATGAAGACCTAGCTAGCCAGGAACTAGCTAACACCAGACACAGATGAAGACCAGCTAGCCAGTAACTAGCTAACACCAGACACAGATGAATACCTAGCTAGCCAGTAACTAGCTAACACCAGACACAGATGAAGACCTAGCTAGCCAGTAACTAGCTAACACCAGACACAGATGAAGACCTAGCTAGCCAGGAACTAGCTAACACCAGACACAGATGAAGACCTAGCTAGCCAGGAACTAGCTAACACCAGACAGATGAAGACCTAGCTAGCCAGTAACTAGCTAACACCAGACACAGATGAAGACCTAGCTAGACAGTAACTAGCTAACACCAGACACAGATGAAGACCTAGCTAGACAGTAACTAGCTAACACCAGACACAGATGAAGACCTAGCTAGACAGTAACTAGCTAACACCAGACAGAGATGAAGAACTAGCTAGCCAGTAACTAGCTAACACCAGACACAGATGAAGAACTAGCTAGCCAGTAACTAGCTAACACCAGACACAGATGAAGAACTAGCTAATCAGTAACTAGCTAACACCAGACAGAGATGAAGACCTAGCTAGACAGTAACTAGCTAACACCAGACAGAGATGAAGAACTAGCTAGCCAGTAACTAGCAAACACCAGACACAGATGAAGAACTAGCTAGCCAGTAACTAGCTAACACCAGACAGAGATGAAGACCTAGCTAGCCAGTAACTAGCTAACACCAGACACAGATGAAGCCCTAGCTAGCCAGTAACTAGCTAACACCAGACACAGATGAAGAACTAGCTAGCCAGTAACTAGCTAACACCAGACAGAGATGAAGACCTAGCTAGCCAGTAACTAGCTAACACCAGACACAGATGAAGACCTAGCTAGCCAGTAACTAGCTAACACCAGACAGATGAAGACCTAGCTAGACAGTAACTAGCTAACACCAGACAGAGATGAAAGGGGAAACTTTTAATTATATTTGCTGACACCCTACAGTAAAATGTTGGCTATCTAGCTATATAAACCATGCCCCTTTGCAAACACGCCTTCTTCGATGTTGGTTACAAGGCGGTACTTATTTAAATTCGATAAGAGAATATTATGTTACCATTGGTGTATTAAAATGAGAGTTAAGGTGATGTCACCTTGTCCCCTTAATAATGAACCCAGGTGTTTTACATGGAGGAGGGGACCAGTAACTTTATGATCAAACTTTATCAATGTAGAAGCAACAGTAATTTTGCTTCTACAAAATGACTGTTGCTTTGATCTGATTTCATACTTTGATCTGGTTTCCTTCAAATATCATCACATTTAATTAAAAACATAATTTGGACTGTTCATGACCTTTAAAGTCACTGCAAAAGATTGAAAGATTCTGCCCACACGTCTCAGCAAATGAGGGCTTTTTTTTTTTTACCATGAAAGGTGAATCGAGGGCATTTTCCAGGCGTGGTTGTAGTGCTCGTTCACGAGCGCACAAATATAGTATGACTTTGATTTATCAATGAAAACATGCGTATAGGTTGCGTGCGACAGTTTGATAAATCCCGATAATTTGTTGCGCATGCAAATCCTAGAATCTCCACGTACGCCAGAATTTAGTAAGAAATGTACGCACGGCCCCAGGAGTTTACTGTGTGTGTCTGTGTGTCTGTGTGTGTTCTCTCCAGTGTACGAGCCAGACGACTGGGAGGTGGGCAGGGATAAGATCAACATCCTGCGAGAGCTGGGTCAGGGCTCGTTCGGCATGGTCTACGAGGGCATCGCCAAGGACATCGTGAAGGGAGAGCCAGAGACACATGTGGCGGTGAAGACGGTCAACGAGTCGGCCAGCCTGAGGGAGAGGATAGAGTTCCTCAACGAGGCCTCCGTCATGAAGGGCTTCACCTGCCACCATGTGGTAAGACAGATGGATGGAGAGCAAGAGAGGATAGGGAGAGAGAGAGAGAGAGGATAGGGAGAGCGAGGATGAGAGAGAGAGATGAGAGAGGATGGGGAGAGAGAGGATGAGAGAGAGAGAGAGAGAGAGAGAGAGGATAGGGAGAGAGAGGATAGGGAGAGAGAGGATAGGGAGAGAGAGAGAGAGGATGGGGAGAGGATAGGGAGAGAGAGGATGAGAGAGGATGGGCAGAGAGAGAGAGAGAGGATAGAGGGAGAGAGAGAGAGGGAGAGAGAGGATGGGGAGAGGATAGGGAGAGAGAGAGGATAGGGAGAGAGAGAGAGAGGATAGAGAGAGAGGATAGGGAGAGAGAGAGAGGATGGGGAGAGGATAGGGAGAGATGATAGGGAAAGAGAGGATGAGAGAGAGGGAGAGAGAGAGAGAGAGAGAGGATAGGGAGAGAGAGGATGGACAGAGAGAGAGAGAGAGAGAGAGAGAGAGAGAGAGAGAGAGAGAGGGAGAGAGTTCCTCAATGAGGCCTCCATCATGAAGGGCTTTACTTGCCACCACATGGACCTACAGTGGTTATAGAAGGTGATGTCACCTTAAATTCACATTTTAGTCATTTAGCAGCTTATAATAAGGAAGGTGAGACCACAAACCAGGATCATCACACAAGAACTTTCTTTAAAAAGTGTTGGTAGCTACCGAGGTGCAAGAATCAAAGCAAGTAACGTCAACAAAATGTTTCCTTCTCAGGTGCGTCTGATGGGTGTGGTCTCTAAGGGCCAGCCCACTCTAGTTGTCATGGAGCTGATGACCCATGGCGACCTGAAGAGCTACCTCCGCTGCCTCCGCCCCGACTCTGAGGTACACACACACACACACAGACACACACATATTGGGATCCCTATGCTGCGGGCTGGTCTAGTTGTACAGCCTCCCACTGGAGGCAGCGGTTCGATTCCCCATTCCACCCTGTATCCCTGTCACCTATCCCCCCCTTCTCATATCGAACTATATCACAAATACCCTAAAAAAAACATGTATTTATAAATATTTATAAAAAAATGTTGTGACCCATGTGCCCCCTTGTGGCCTGTAGCAGAATAGCCCTAGTATTAATACATGTGTTATTAGAATAATCCTACTGGGCGCCTGCCTCCAACGCTGAGGGAGATGGTCCAGATGGCGGCAGAGATAGCAGACGGCATGGCCTACCTCAACGCCAAAAAGTTTGTCCACAGAGATCTGGCCGCTAGGAACTGCATGGTGGCACAGGACTTCACTGTCAAGATAGGAGGTATTCTACACACACACATATATACACACACGCACATATACACACACACACATATACACACACACACACACACACATATATACAAAC
The DNA here is from genome assembly GCF_020615455.1 of Coregonus clupeaformis. Taxonomy (NCBI): domain Eukaryota; kingdom Metazoa; phylum Chordata; class Actinopteri; order Salmoniformes; family Salmonidae; genus Coregonus; species Coregonus clupeaformis. Next base: position 49,990,417 of record NC_059212.1, on the reverse strand, counting down.
ACACATATATACACACACACACATATATACA